>NW_008586440.1:0-52464 GCF_000691845.1 Merops nubicus | reverse complement strand
CTTTCCCTTCCTTACTTTTCTTTCTTTGACCACTAGTTGATCTTGATAGATTTTTCACTGCTGGAATTAAAACCTGTGTTGGTACTCAGTAGTTTCTTCCTTTGAAAGTGCTTACCTAACCACTCTTTGGTCTTCATTTTAGTATGCTAAATGAGACCATGCTTGCTATCTATCTGTGTCACTCCAGCTCTCCAAACATTTAGTTGCTTTATCTTCTCCAGTTTGTCAACATTAATTTTAAAAATGGGCCCCAAACTGCACACAGTGTTTCAGTCTTCACTCACCAATACCTATACCATAATCAGTTTACTAATCTGCTTCAACCTTCCCCTAGCTAATGTATTAACCTGGTTTTTTTTTCTACAGTTTTGATCTGGTGTACCCTCAGTCTTTCCTTACATCCTTTCCCCTATTTGGTAAACCTCATCTTCCCTTCATCTTTCTAAAAAGGAAGAAAATCCTTTAGCTACCCCAGTTTCTTTGAATGGGCTCAGATCACTATGCAGTCAGAGGGCTCTGTCTGTTCAGTTCTTTCCATTACTGCTTACCACGTTTTCAGTCTTTGTCCCTAGAATTACAATTTACTCCTTGAGTAAATTACTTGTGAAAACAGTCAAGGTTCTGATTAGTGAAACTTTCCCACAGTCACTGATGGTACCCTGTTGACAATGATGTTTTCCACAACTAGAGCTAACTTCTTACCTTACTGCATTTATGTTATATAGTACTGTCTTTTAGATCAGTGTCATGGTGTATTAATTCAACTGATCTGTAATAGTCAAAGATAACTGTGGAGCTATGACACACTTAATCAATGCTTTAATATTATTTTAGAAGCTATTCAGGTTTATTTGACAAGAGCTATTTCCCTAAAACATTGTTGGTGAGAGTTTATTACCTTAGTATGCTACAAGTCTTTTTAAAGTTGAACCAATGAAAATTGGTATTTACTGACTCCAGAAGGGAGGTAAAAGAAAGAAGTTCACAGAAGGAGGTAAGAGGATACTCATGATACAGGAATGAGAACAAGACAGCACTGATGGTTTAATACAGGGGAAGAGCAATACTTCTTTAGCAACCCCTATTCTGGTTCTTTTTGCTACCTGCAAAGGATTCAAGCCTCCAGATTACTTAAAGAAGATGAGAGCATAGTGATGAGTGGTTTCTATTCTAATTCTCCAAAATAAAATAAAAAAAATAGCAGTCAAGCCATTATCTAAAATTGTTCATGCAAGTAACAAAAGGGTTAAAGAGAAAAATATGAGATTAGTGAAACCCAAGATTCTCATTGCTATCCCCCAAAGGCTGTATTTGATAAATAAGGCAAATGTGAAATTGGGAATTAATGAACAAAATTTTATGTGCTGCATGCTGGGTCTAATAATGAAAGCATGGGCGGCTGGGCCTATCCACATTTGTAGGGCTGTAAATATCAACGACAGGAGAGCAGATGGGCTGAAAGGAGCTGTACTGTGGGGACTGCCACACATTCCCTGCTCTAGGGTTGTGGGACCCACAGTGACACCCCTGTTCCTTCAGAAACCCAGAGGTTTCACCTGCTCAGACAGGCAGAACCTGCCTGAGTCCCATCCGCTGTGTCTTTCCTGAACATCACCTTTTTTCAGCTTCCTTGTCTTTCCTCCCTTTTCTTAACTGGTTGTTTATGCCTTCTCTTAATGGAAGTCTGGTTCAGCTGACTAAGCTTGAATTCTTTGTGATGTTATTCTAAGCCTACGGCCAAAAAGGCAACCAAAAGAAAAACTTTAAACAACATGATGCTTGTATACATCTGTGACTGATAAGACTATGCATGTGTCTGTCATTCTTCAGCAGAGAGTTACAGCAGAAACGCAGGCTGCATTTGTGATCTCTTGCTTTTATGTGACTTTGTCTAATTTCTGTTCAGGAAAGCCAGATCTGACTGGTAGGAAAAAAGCAAAACGCCTCCCATCTCATCTCTAAGATTTCTCCCCTTTCCCTTTTTCCCTTCCCTTTCCCCTTCTCCACTCTGTCCCCCATCTCCTGAAAATGGCTCTTGTCAAATGGATAAAGAACTCATCGTTATATAATTTTTCTGAAGTTAAAAGAAAGGGCAAATGGGATAATTCTCAAATGAAAGCCTCTGTTGATGCTTGTTGATGCTTTTAAGTTCTCAACTGGGTGGTTTTTTTTTTTTTTTTTTTTTTTTTTTAAATCCTTAGTTTAAGAGTTTTAATGGTGTTACTCTGTTTGGAATCTCTGCACTTCAAGCTTCAAACATCATCTATTGGTTTATCTCTATATAACGATGGGTTCATTCGGTGTGTTTGTGCTCTGAAACAGTTAATACCCAGGAAATGAACAGGGTTTATTTTTATTGAGAGCCCTCTGGCTTGTTACTGGGGAGGCTCAGATACTTTTTCATAAATCACAGAGTCATAGAATGGTTTGGGTTAGAAGGGACCTTTAAAGATCATCTAGTTCCAACCACAACCCCCTTGCATGGGCAGGGACATCTTTCACTAGATCAGGTTGCTCAAAGCCCCATCTAACCTGACTTGGAACACTTGCAGTGATGAGGCATCCACAACCTCTCTGGGCAGCCTGTTCCAGTGTCTCAACACCCATATTATAAAAATTAGTTTTGTCCAGAAGCATAGTCTCTTCTTCTTCACAAGAAGTCTTGTGTCATGTAGGAATTCTTGGCCTTCAAAATACCACAGTTACGCTTCTGTCTAGCTATTGTGGAGTGCATTTCTCTCAGGGCCAGATGATCTTTTACATCTCACATCCACTAAGCTGGAGAATTTGGGAGGGCTAAAAGATATTGATACAAAGCAAAGTAAAAAAGGATGGAAATGTTAGGAATTTCCTTCCTGAGTGGGATATTTCTGTTGAGCCCCTGGTTCTGTGTAAGGAAAAGGTGCCAGTCTAAATACTTCCCACTCCTCCTCCAATCAATCAGCTAGGCTTAAAGTGACCCTTTTTCTTGTTTTTCTCCACTCCAGACTGGTTGCATCCCTCTCTAAAGGAGGGCAGCAGACACCACCACTTTAAGAAACATCCACTGGGATCTATATGGATCATCACAGAGCACCTTCATGGGTATCATTGTGGTTCACTGGCATCACTACATGAACATGCAGCAAAAATCCAGTTCTCAGTCCAGCCCTATTGTACTGTCTGGCAATTATTTTTCTCTTTGACTGTTCTCTAATGTAAAACATTCAAACCACAATTGCCTGCCGACTTTTAAGGTACCACAGTCTGGAGACAAACAATGAAAGTGCTTCCAGGCATATCAGCTTTGTAAAATAGCATGCGTGGCTTTGGCTAGACAATATTTCACAGTCTATTGCCATGGAAAGCCCAGCACTGAAAGTGATGTAACAAGCTCAGGGCAGTAAGGAGGGAAGGTAGTGCTGAGAAGTAGGGCAGGGTGGGTTGGGCATGGTGCCATGCTGTGTGCAGGCTCAAGTTAGTGCCATCTAATGATTCGCCTCTGTAGGGATGTTTGGCTGTACTCAAATGAGTAACCTGTCTTCAGATCCATGCAGGTGTCATCCTAGGGGTCCTCTGTAAAAATTTGGAGTAGTAGATAGTTGAAGAACTACTATTCCAGGCCTCAGAGAAAGGAGAAGTGACAAACAGTTGCAGCATAACTTAAAACAACATCAGTGTGTTGGAGAAGGTCCAGTACCTACTACACATCCTTGATTCAAATTTCTGTTGGAGAAATAGAGAAGCAATTTTTCTCTTAGTGGAGCTTATCATTGGATATGTCTAAAACCTCCTGAGCTTCAAGAGCCCTGAAGGAGGCTGAATCCCACAGCTACGTTGTTTCCCATGTATCTCTTCCAAGTGGGCTGTTCTTCCTGGCATTCCCTGGAGATGTCATTCCGAATCTCTCTAACCCGTTTCTCTTGGCTTGCTATGAGGCTGAGGCTTGCCCAGTGTTGGAGAGTAACTTTGTTAGGACCTTCTCATGAATGCTGTGCTCTTGCCTCATACTGGCTAGGGAAGAAGGCTGTTTAGAACCTCATTTTCATTGACTTTGATATACAGAACACAAAACAAAAGTGAGTGATTTCACTTTATGTATTCTTTCATTATTTCACTGCAGTATTAATTTTATTCCTTTATTTGTTATATTCCTTTTTTTTTCCTCTCATCTCCTTGCAGCTGTGGGTGGCTGACTCCCATTCAAAGGGGGATTTTTTGCTCTTTAAAGAACTTCAGAAGTCCACTGGAGCCAAATAATCCTGCATCTGTTCAGTGCAGGGCATGGAAATAGGGAGTATATGGAATCTAACTTCAAGTTCAAGTTCATGGTAAAACTCGTCCTTGAGGTTTAGTTTTACCCTAGAGGAGCCCTAGAGGAACCTAAAGGCCAGAGTCAACTCTGAGGACTAAGGTAACCAGCCTTTGGAGTTAACCTCCCTAACCATGTGTGAAACCACTATTGTGATTTGAAAGTCTCATTAAGTGTTAAATATAGAGCATGCCAGAAGTGATTTTGCAGTTAATAAAAATGTTCATCTATTTAAATAATCAGACTGTAGTCTCATTACAGCTGTATTGCATGAAACATTATTTGTAGAGAAGAGTTCTTAATCATCCACTTCAGTAAAATTTATAGGGAAACCAGCTTTAATGAGTGAGTTGATTTCAAAGAATAACATGTTTAGTCTTGGATTATTCTTTCACAGCTGAAAAGAAAATCAAAGTGTTTTGAAAATTACTCTGAAAGAACAGAAAATTATAAACAACACAGAGTGAATGACTTGTAACTGCCCCTTTGCAAAAGTGAGGGAAACAGAGAACTCACAAAACAGATTCTGCCTCCAGACAAACACCCCCCTCCCCCCAGCATAGGAATCAGACACCAAAAACTTCAGGGAACAAAAACTCAGAGAGACTTTCAAACCTTCCAGATGTAAGATTTCACCCTTTTAACCAAAGATCCTTTTACCCCAGAGACAGTGTTGACATTGCTAATGAGAGATGGCAGATATCTTTTTAACTCTCTCTGTGGTCCTCTGTGCTGTTGTAAACAGTATACCTAAGAGTGGGAGCAAAGTCTTTGATGCTGTCATGGGCCGGGAGGGGGGATTTTGGGTGTCTGATGTACCATGTTAGTAACAGATATTTTTACATGAATATGTATGGATTTGCAGACTTAAAAAGAAATCTTTTGATTTCCTGAACAGTGCAGGCTGGGGAGTGCCATCCAAACAAAATTACATGTGTTCTTCTGGCCACAGGCTCATCGTGGGAGTTCATGAAATGGGTGTTTGCCCATGCCTGTTGCCTGTTGTTCTTCTGCCATGCCCCACTATGAAGAGCCTGGCTCTGTGTTCCTGATGACTTCCTGGTAGGTAGCAAGGGCCTGCTGTTGGGTTTGCCTGAAGCCAGGCTAGACAAGCCCATCTCTCTCAGCCTACCCTGCCAGGTACCCTCCAGCACCGACCTGTCACCATGGCCCTACACTGAATGTGTTCCAGTTGGTAGATCATAGAATCATAGAATGGGTTGGGTTGGAAGGGACCTTAAAGATCATCTATTTCCAACTCCCCCTGCCATGGGCAAAACCAATTTCCACTAGACCAGGTTGCTCAAAGCCCCATCAAACGTGGCCTTGAGGACATGCAGAGAGGGGGCATCCACAACCTCTCTAGGCAACCTGTTCCCGTGTCTCACCACCCTCACAGTGAAGAACAGGTATCTGTCTTGCATCGAGACAGACAGACCAGACACAGTGCTCCAGTCAAGGACCAACAACTTCTAAGTAGAGAGGGATAATCCCTTCCTGAAGTCCTTTTCTACCTGAATTATATCATGATCCTATGAAATGGGTAGTGGCTAATAGGTCCAAGAGGCGTAAGGTAATAAGGGTGCAGGAGGTAAATAGACTATGTGTGAGAGTAGTTGGTCTGTATAGGGTGATTGTGTGGTGGAGACAAAAAGATGAGGGATGTTATAGGAGAGAAGCTGTTGAGGCAATGAGGGAGAAGTCACAATAAAAAATGCTGAAAAAACTCACTTCCAAAAACCCAGTAAAAGGATCCAAGGTTTTGCTAGAAAACATGGTAATCTTCTGCAAATGAAGCTGATGAAGTGACCTTCTTAACCTCAAAAGAAAATTTCTGGAACTCAACCTGGTGATTTTAGGGTGTAAGACAGTGCAGGAACATGTGCTGACTAGATGCATCTTCTCTATTATTATTGCTTTCAAATACAAACACTGAGAGGAAGAAATGGATACAAGAGTGCCTGCAGGCTTTTTGGTTTCTAGGTGTGCTTTACCATGGCAGTCCATGGCAAGAGGCCTCCCTCCTCTCCTGGCTGAGAAAGGAACGTGAGAAAGCAAAGGGGAGGGCAACAAGTGAAACCATTTTCCTTTTCTCCCCCCGTCCCAGGAGTAGTTGGTCAAACTGGCCACCATAACAGCACCTGTACCTCCTGTGACTCTAATGATTGAATATGTTGTTCAGGCAAACCTGTGGCAAACATGGGAGATGTCATCTCTGGGTTTTAAGCTCTCTTTTTACCTGCTGACAGTGAGGAGCTGTGGACGCAGGCTTGTGCTAGGGCAGATGGTGGAGGAGGAGAGTGCTGGGCTGTTGGGGAGCAGTGGCAGTCCAGGCCCCAGGTGCCCATCTCCTGTCTGGTCTTCAAGGGTTCTACACTGGAGAAAGAGGAGGAGTAGAAGTAGTTTTGGTTTCACCACACGGCATAAGACTGGAGGAAAAACCCACTGGATTTGGAGATGTTTCCTACCACCGACAGTCTTTCTTCTCTCGTGTCACTGGCTACATGCACAAACATCATGGCCTACAAAAGTGGTACAAAGGAATGGGTGCATGAGGTGCACTGAGAAACAGGGATGGGTACCTGAGATGCCACACAGAGCCACTGGCTTGGGTATGTGACAGGCCAAAATCACCCTCTTAGTAAGTCATCCCTGCAGGGAGAAGATGAGAAACACAACGCACCCCAGCTCTAGAAAGGTCTTTAGCAGAGCAAGCTCTTTGTACTGCTTCCAGTGCTGAACATGTTTGACTTCAGCTGTACAAAATCTGCTTTAAAAATTTATGTTTCTTTTTTTTTCTCCTGCCCCTGGTAGCTCTGTTGTGCTGTTTGAAAAATGACTCCCCTCTCTCTGAGGCTGTTTTATATTCAAATGGCTAAACTACTGCTTTTAACCAATATTTTGTTGAAATATTCCCCCTGGCCTCTTTTGGGCAAATGCTTTTTCTGCCTTTCCTTGCAGGGACATTTATGTGTCCCATCAAAGAGCACAAGCAAAAGGTTTTGAGGTAGTTCTTGTCAAAATGGCGAAGGCAAAAGAATGTTTAGTTCAACATGACAATCAGGCCAGGAAGCAAAAGGTGGGGTCTGCAGAGAGTGGCCTGTCCTGGGCGAGCTCAAGCACAGGGTGGCTGCCTCTTCACAGCGGGGGTGCAGCAAAACCCACCAGCCCCACAAAAGCTGGGCTGATACAGTACAGCCGATGGCTCTGGAGGGCTGGCTATTTTGGCTGCCTTGAGGTATGTTATTGTTACTTATATATAGATGCTTAGGAGATTTTTGTATGCTAAACAACAACAGCTGCAGATAGAAAGACTGTCATGCAGTCGTGTCTGAGAGATAGTCTAAAAAGAAAAAAAAAATCATAATTTCTTACTCTCCAGGGCAGTTGAGAGTGGACAGGGCTTATGTTGCTCACAAATATCTACAGATTTTGCCTTCTTTCCTGCAACAACATTAAGTCTACTTTTTCTTCTGGAAAATATTCTAGATGTGTAGCATGGTGGTTAAATTTTAACTAAGCTCTTCCATGATATAGATGTTCTCTTTCTCATTTGTGTCTTGAATAAGAGTTGATAAATGTTCACATCTGCAGTACAATTCAGAGGCAAAGAAGATTTCATCTTGGTTTTGCAGTGACTGTATCTATATCTGATCAGGGACTATTAATATTGATCATCACAATCTAATTCAAAGCAGAGGGCAAAACTCAGGGATGTTAAAGCCTTGGGCAAAATTGCCATAATTTACTGTTATGGAGAAAAGTTTATGGTTGGCTGCTTGGATTAAAAATCCCTAAGAGTTTTCCACAGGAAAGTCCTATTAGAGGCATGCTGTGTTAAATACAGTCATACAACATTCCCTGCTCACACGTAGAGTTACATATATATTTATGTATGCATAAAATCAAATTTCCTTGCCCATGTTAAATTAAATTTTAGATTATTTAAAGGTGGAAAAAATCTTTAAAATCCCACATATATATTTGTATCAGTTGTATTCCTTTTTTTTTGGTAACATCTTACATTTCATTCAGCTCATCCAAATGCTTTCTACTCCCAAAAAATCCCCAAAGCCCAAACCAGAAGGATCAGTCAGCTTCACTGGGACAACTCATTCCTGTCATCATTTCTGCATGGAAACATTTTATCTGATCATAACCAGTTTTTCACCCTGGAAAGATTTAACCCAGCTTGAGAAAAGAGGTTTGGTATTCTCAAACACCAGTTTAGGTGCTGTGAGCTGGGGTAAGGCTGCCCTGGCTGCCTGGGTATCTCTGCCTTGGTGCACTCAGTGGGTGTGGGAGAGGGAGCACAGGTTGCCCCATGGTGTTCTGAAGTACAGGAGTGCTCAGGCTTGGCTGTGGAGTGTGGTGATGAGTTTTGTCAGGGCAGAGCAAACTGGAGCTGATACCAGGCAGTACACCTGAACCCTGTAAGTGGGACTGGGAGAGGGGGACAGCGCAGCCCTTTGCCCTCTTCTGGAGATGGAATTAGAGGTGGGACTCCTGCACTTCAGGGAGGGGTGCCCAGTGTGGTTACACATCAGCTGGGTGAGGGGACCAGGGCAGGTGTGGCCCTGGGGACCACAGCGGGGCTGCAGGTGCAGCCAGGAATGAGCTGCCCTCGTCCTCACAGGGCACCGAGCTCTGTGCCCAGCTGGCCACCCCCGGGCCCACACGCACCACAGCCACGTCTGTGAGGGGGTTTTCACCTGGTGCAGAAGGTGCCAAACTTACAGCAGAGCTCTGTTCTGCCCACATTGATAGGATGGGTCAGACTGTATGCTGAGGAACACTAAAAGCCTCACGAATCCCCTCTGTGGGTGCTGGGTGCCCACAGTTTGCAGACTGCAACTTGGGCAAACAGCTTCTCAACAAATAGCTGTGTGTATTTAAGTGCAGGCAGGAGTTTTTCTTTGAATGATAGATTTTGACCACAGATTACCCTTGCCTGGCAGGTTTTTCTTGTCCTAACCTTGTGCCTGAATTCTTTTCTCTACAAAGCCATGGAAAATTGTCAGTTTGTGATAGCAATTTTGCTGGATCGATTTTCATTTTTCTGTAAGTAGTGTGCTGCCAGAAGGCTAGAGTTGGGGGCAAGGATCTGCAATCTTAAATTTTATTCCCAGCTGTACCACTAATTTGTTCTCTAACCTTAGGTGAGTGGATTTTGGATTTTATGTTTGTTTTCATCAGCATAACAAGATGCCACCTCACAGGGCTTAATTAATGTTTGCAAAACATACCAGGATTTTGTGATGAAGACAGGAATGGTTCCACGCAGTGATCCTGATGCCAAATGGCCAGGCCCAGGACACACCAGCCCTCCATTTGCAGAGCAGACACTAGGACAATGGTAGCAAGCTGATGTGTGATTCACTTGGTTCCCTTCTCTCCCTTAGCTGTCTGCATTGACCTCCAGTTTCCCCTCTCATGCTGATCATGTTAAAGCATTAATTGTGTTGATTTAGAGCAAATATAATTAATTTTAGTGTAAATCACCTGGAGATTTCAGGAGAGATCCAGAGTCCATTTAAATCACTAGGGACCTCATGCACACATCAGTGTATGCAGAGTGAGCAGGGGCAACATCTGCAGTGCAGTAACAGCCAGCTCAATGCTCCAGCTCTGTTAACACATAAGACCACACTGAAAAGATAAGGGGATGCAGATGGACCTGATTTGACCCATTCATCAGCTTCTTTATCACTTAGCAATTTAGGCCCAGTTATTTTATTGTTACAGGCATGGGTGATACGGCTGACAGACACAAGCTGGGTCATTATTGAATATCATGATGTCCACACTCACACAACAGAATATGGCTTCTTCCCTGCTTTGCACAAGAAATGGAGGTGAAAAAGATTGTGTTGCTAGTTACGTGAAATGTTTTAAGTGAGCTTTAAAAATAAATTAGGCTGGTTTACCACCAAATCAAATAGGTTTTTAGCCTAATGAATAGTGTCTAAAGCTGCATTGTGTCACATGCTTGGATCTTAGAAAGAAACAAAACACCCACTAGTTCTAATGAGAACAGAATTCAACCCATTTGCAAAAATAAAATATGCAGGCCTGTAAGGCTAGAATTTTCTTATTAAAGGAATTGCGTTTAGTAAAAAAAAAATCCTTATTAAACTAAACAAAGCACAAACAAAAGAATCAGGGAGAAGCGCTACTGAGATTTTAAAGTGTCTGTTATTAAGAACTGCATATGTAATTTTTCTGTACATATATAGATAGCCTGTAACAGAACCCAACTATACACTGCTAGAATAACAGATCTATCTACATAGACCTCTGTAGAGAAACTTGTAAACAGAGGAGAGTGACTGTGAAGTTTGGGAAAAAATTAATATGAAATTCAGCTCTTGTGGAGCTGTGAACGTGACTTACCTCTGTGATTCAGCCATTCATCAATGAGGCTAAAAAGAATTCATAGCTCTAAGGCAAAAGTGAGCATGAAACTTATATTGCCTCAGAATTTTAACATATGCCTGTTCAATGTTTCTGCAGGAGCACCACAGTGGTCAGGGCTATAGAAGTGCAGATACTTCACAAATCATACATTTATGCACCACGGGTTTTCTAATACAGCTATTGACATACAGACCAGTGTTTCTCAGAGCTTCTGGTAACTGCAAAGAGTAGGTATGAACTGGGTTATGTTTCTAAGATGCTTTTTAGATTAGGTTCTCTTTATACCTCCAGAGTTCAGTGTTAATTTTGATCTTTGAGGTTTCTTTATTCCTCTTAGCATTGTTCTGACTTCCTACATGCTGAACTAGGATTTCAACAAGCTATGTTTAATTTAGGTGTTTCTAAAAATTAGCCCTTTAAGCAACTCCTGTCTCTAGACCCATACCCAGGAGCTGAGAGCACTTTAGCCTGGCCATGGCAGTGACTCTTGGTGCCAGCTGTGCTGCTGCAGCACTGGATGTAGACAGCTGGACCACACCTGACCGAGGTCTGCTTCTTGTGCCAGCCACACGGATGCAGTTTTGCTGTTCCGGTGCCAGAGCAGAGCAACGCTGCCTGCACTGTGCCCCACTCAGGTCCTTGGCCATGGGAAGAGGATGGGGATCCTGGGGGCACACTCCCAGTTTGCCATATAATGACTGTTACCTGAGACTTAACCTGCCTTTTGGTTTCCTGCATGTCAGCAAGGCAGAAAACGGTGCATTCAGAGAGGTCCACGCTGGGGAGAGCAGTCCTGGGGGTTGCTGTTGGCTCCATGCCTACGGAGGCAGCCGTCTCCTCCCCCAAAGCTTGGCGAGGCTCAGCAATCTCAGCAATCTCTCTCTGTCCCTGTGGCTGAGGCCTTGCAGTGAACTCATCTGTCCTTGGTTTTCTCACTTGCTGGAGAAAGGCTAAACCTTGCATCTTTTTCCAGCAGACCATTAACAAAGATTTTGGCTGCGGACATGCCAGTTTGTCATCAGTAGTGGAGCAAACCTTCCAATGAGCCTCTGAAATCACCCATCAGAGAGCCACTGGCATCAAACAGAAGCTGACCAAAGCCCAGCCTGGAATTTCACAGGCTCAATCAGCTCCCCAGATAACCACATCAGCCATTAGCACAAACGACCCACAGGCCTTAGCTGGCCCAGCTGGCAATGGCCACGGCTGGCAGAGCAGCTCAAGGGGACTCCGTGCAGGGCACAGCCTCACAGCCCACCTGACATCCCCATAGCTTACCCCAAGCAGCACATGGGGGCAGGCCCACAAAGAGAAATTGCTTAAAAGTTTAAAATTAATTATTCAGCACTCCTTTGATTTATGAGTTTTAACTACTGTGTGTCCTGCCACATTACTTCAACCTTGAAATGAAGTACAAATAGATGTGATTCAGATTCTAAATATTTAAAGCCAGAATCTAATCTTAGATACATTGTGTATGCTGTCTTCTCAAAAACCCGATAAAGAGAGACAATGATGGACAGCATAGGTTGAAATCAAATTGAAGCTCTGTATTAAAAAATTTGCCCTGCTAATTCACATGAATGATTAACCACAAAGACTCTTAAGTCTGTGAGTTACAGCAGCACTGAAGTGGTCTTTGTCATCACTGTCTTGGTTAACTTCAGAAAAGAATAGTCCAAAACCACCTCACAGGGTAAGGGCACCACCTCCTTTACCCACTCTTTTCTCTGAGAGATGCAGCTAAACTATTAACGTTTTCCAGTTAAACAAAACGTTTCTAATCTTCCTTTCACTAGAAAGAAAGATAAAATCACAACCATAACCTAAATCAAAAGCTATAATAGCACTTGGGCAGTTACAGACTCTTACTATAGATAGCCAGGTCAAAGCAATCAGCATATGAATCTTCACATGCAGTGAACAAAAAAATAACTCAACAGAGCTCTCTATCAAATATTATTGTAAGAGGAGTAAGTGCACCAGAGTATGACCCTATTAAATACCAAACCTGTAGCTCCAAAACAGCACAAAACCCAGATGGATGATCTCATCTCAAGCAGTAATGTGCCAGAATACAAATAGAGGATTGCAAATGCTTCAAGTGCACAAGGAAAGCAAAATAAGCCCGTGTTAAAATAAAGGGTGGAATATATATTGACATCTGAGCAGAATGAAAGATGCTAGACCTGTTGCTGCTGAAACTGATGGTGGTCTGTCTGGTCCCTTAGCTGGACTGCAAGGCTTCATTATGGGACTTCCGGATATCAACCAGTGTCACTAGACAAACTTTAGTGCACTAAAAGCAGCAACGAGGCTAAACACCCTCATCAAGCAAGCAAAATGTTCATGTTTAATCTCATCTGAAGGCTAAGTGATGTTAACATCTATGCTGGTTTCTGGTTTGGGCCCAGCATAGCTCAGCCACCAATCTAGGGTAGAGGGTGCTGCAGACTTTAGGTGACGCTCAGAAGGGCCGTTCGTACGTTAGATAGGAATAGTGTTGTATGTAACTGGTGGGTGTTTATCAACAAAACAAACACGACTTAGTTTAGACAGATGGAAATGTTTTATATTTCAGTAAGGCTGTCTGCTCTGGCAGAAAAAAAAATCCACTTCTATCATTTTCCAGTGAGCTGAACCTGGGAGGGCCTGAGTGCCCACAGGGTGCTTCGGGGATGAAAAGTGCAGGACTAATCCAGACAGTGACTGTTTCCTTCCCTGTCCCCTCAGAGGAATGTAGCCTTGTGGTCCAGCAAGTGCCACCAAAACACGAGGTAAAAACCCACACAAAGAAGCATCATATGAAGGAGGACAAGAAGACCAGCCAGCCCCTCAATAACAAAATCCCAAATAACATCCTGAAGGCAGTTTTAAATTGTGAGCATTGCCATGGTCCCAGATGCAGCTGCAAGAGACATGGATTTTGGTTTGCTTTATATTCCATGGATTGGCATCCAGGCTGTGCAACTAGCAAGTATGATCTCTTACTGAATGGGAGCATAGCCACAGGAGAGGAAAGATTAAGAGTGTCAAAGGAATACATTTTTTTTCATTTCACTCCTTTCTTATTACAGTAGATTAAAAGAAAAAAAAGAGAGTTTTGTTCAACATTCAATTTCGAGGAGAATTAAATAAGCCAAAAACATTGTTCAGAATTAGAGCACTGAATAAAGGATTTAAAAAACACAGCGTGTGGTTCATGGTGGGATTTTTATTTCCTTTTAAGAAAAGCCATATACAATTGTACAAGAACTATTGTCCTCTGTCCCACTGAAGAAATAGTTTCCTTCTGAAGTTTTCAATCTGTTAAGACACACAGGTGCTTTAAAAGCTTGAAAAAAACATGGAAAGCACACAAACTCTCTTCTGGTTCAAATGGCAATTATCTGAAAAGCAGCAAGGAAACAGGAATACGTGGTAAATGAAACAGCTTTTCATTGCTTGGCTATGAATAACAGTAAGTTTTGTCCTCCTTGGGAATGACATGCAGCAGCAAGCAGTATGCACTGGTAAGACAAAAGTCAGCCCTGAGTGACTGGTATAGCAGTGGTGATCTTACATAGCACGGACTGTTATCACAAGCCTGCACAGGAGAAGCCACTTTCTTCACTGATGGGTGGAGAAATGCTACTTGCTACTGAGCCATAAGGGAACATGATTTGAAGAAAAGAAAACCCTTAAAAACTTCCTGGTAACTGTGGGTCTGGAAAGTCTCTTTTCCGTCTCTTCTGCAGGGACTGTCGAACACCAAGACTTCCATCATCATTTTTAGGGCCCATCAAGACAAAGGCTAATGAAAGAGGAAGGCTGAAAGACCAACTCTGGTTTACAATTCCACCTTTCAAATTAACCACTGACCAACTGAAGGAGGGTTCCTCAAACTAAAAAAGAAAAAAAAAGTAGCAGAAACTAGGTAAGCTCAGAGCCTGAGAGAATAGAATTAGCAATCATTTTAGCTTGTGGGCTGCTGTCATTCATTCTCCAGGGAATCCCATGCTCTAGGCAGATCTGGCAAAGCAGAACTCTAAGATGAGAGAAGTTTGTGTACTGGAGAACCTGAAAAGCTTCAGTGCTGACTCAAGGTGCCAAATTTCAACCTTTCTGAGTGTCAAGCAGAATAGCTTGAATAACTTGAGCCAGCGGCTAGTAGCAAAATGGCAACTCGATATCCTCCTTCAAACTTCTGAAGTTGGCTGTCTCATTGCTCTGACACGTTATCTCTAGACAGAGGAGAAAAAACAAAATCTCCAAACAATTTCCTCCATAGCTTTTTCTAAGAGTAGATCACAGACCTGGAAAAAAGTGTTAAGAGAAGGCAGTCTTTGCTCAAGCTGAAATTCGTCAGAGAGGAAGTCCTTGGAGAACTCTTTTAGGTACAAATGGGAAACCTGATCAGAACCTTAATTTATCAGGGTAAACCAAAGTGTTGCAGCTGTAGGAAGTATATGTAAGAGTAGTTTCCTGATCACATTCAGTTTTTGTTGGTTTTTTTTGTTTTTTGTTTTTTTTTTAGGCCATGCAGTTACATACTAGCACAGCATACTATGGTTGAAAATGGTTGCATACTAACGAGGCTTGAAGAACCTGGAAGAGTAAAGGACAGGCTACAAAATCTCATCAGTGCTGGTAAGCCTAGGACAGCTGAATTTCAAGCTGAGAGCCATTTCAAGCCTTTAGGCAGCTGACTAAAAATCCTCCCATGTTCTGACAGTTTGAGAACGTTAATTTATGAATTCCAGTTTGAGTTTCTGAATTCCCTGCACGTTTTTGTTTATAGTGATGGCTCTGCTGATCTTCCAAAGGTTGCCAGAAAGGCCAGCCTCAAGAGAGCGTGTGTAAACACAGCTCAGGCTGAGCAGGCTGGGAAACGTGTCCCACACAGTGGCCTGCAGAAGGGGGAGGCCCAAGCACGGCTGTCACAGACTGATCATGAAACCATCTTGAGGGAGCGCTGGACCTCACAGATATAAGCTAGGCAGGGTCCCCTCCACCCAGAACCACTTGCGTGTAAAACTATAGCATGTAGGGAGTGGAAAAAGGTCTGGTAAGGAGGTGTCAGAGGGAAACCTGACACTAAGGAATAGAGAGTACATTCCTGACAAGAGACAAAACCCCCTAAATTTCTGTTCAGTTGGGTGAGTTACTCTGTATTAGGCAAGCAGGGGCAGGGACCTTGTCCCATCATCTGAGGTCTCTACTTGCTCGTTTGCTGGTGAGGGGACAAGCAAACCCTTTGGAGAGGCTGAAACCAGTAATGGGATTCAGATCTGCTGGTGGTGGTCGGCAGCCTGCACCCACCTCTGAGCTATGGCTGGGAGAAGTCCAAGCAAGGGAGTTCTGTTCACAGCTGCTGCTACGGAGTAGAGTGGCTCCTATTATGCAGGGAGAAGGTTCTTGTGCTCAAACCAGTGCCCCTTAGAGGGGCTGCAGACGGGATGAAAGGAGGGAGACCCCCAGTGAGCTTTTTTCTTTTATCTTGCAGATGAACCAGATGGCTAGAGCAGCAGAAACCAAAGGAGGAGCATGAAGCCTTTAAGAATCAGATTGCTACAACGTAGGGAAAACTGAAGCCAAAAACTAGGCCTGGACAAAACAGAGCACCAGAGTGGAAAAAACAAGCAGCGGAGGAGCTTAGCCAAAAGGGGAAAGAATAAAACAAACCAGCTCAGTTCTTCAATTCAAATTCCAACTCTGTGCTTTCAGGAGAGGAGACTTAGAGAGACTGAAGAACTGGCATTAAGTCTCCTTTG
Source organism: Merops nubicus (assembly GCF_000691845.1). Taxonomy (NCBI): domain Eukaryota; kingdom Metazoa; phylum Chordata; class Aves; order Coraciiformes; family Meropidae; genus Merops; species Merops nubicus. The sequence goes on along the minus strand of NW_008586440.1, from coordinate 36,003 downwards.
TAGCTGCAGCTGCTCACAGTTATCTGCCTCTGTGTTCCCTGGCAGACGGAACCGCAGTGCTGAAAGCCTGCAAATCTCCCAGGATGTAAAAAAAGGGCACCAAAGGGCGACCAGTGGCTCCATCACAAACTCACACGTGCTGGCAGACACACGCATGCTTGTCTAACAGGTAAGAGAGTTCCTGCTCCAGCATTGCCACAGCCCAGAGCAGCTTGTGATCGCCTGCAGCCGCTCTGCATCAAGTCACTGATGGTGGGGGACAGGCAATGCTCCCTCTGAAAGCCCTACTTGCTCAAGCAGAGCTGTCTCAACTCTCTGGAGATGCTGCTGAGCATGGCTTTCAGGTCCCAAGATGGATTTTCATCAGACAAGAAGACCTCATTATGGGATGTTGCACTACCTCTTCTCTTCTCAGGAGTACTCTCATTTTTCAGAGCAAATGCCCATGAAAGGGGCACGATGTCAGGCATCCCAGCTGCAGGATGTACTGTGCTCCTCCATTACCAACCACAGACTGATGGACGCTGCAGCTCCATCACCCCTGGAGGAAATGTTACAAACCCCACTCAACACCCAACCCCCAGCTTCAGTAAAGATCCTGAGACACTTGGTGGAAAAAACAACATTGTATTTGATTTACAATTAACAGGATTTACAAATAACGACAAAGAAACAGATTAAGCATGAAATTAGGATGCCTTTGCTGATGAAGGAGTAGCTGGCAAAGCACCTTTATGTAGAAGTCATGTACCTCAGTCCTAAACAGTGTAAAATAACTTACAGCCCAGGCAGGTTCAGGAATGATTATACACAAATACAAGAAAGTCGAGTACAAAACAAACCAAAAAGCCTCTCCCAGCCTACAGAGCGGGAAACCAGTTCTGGTGAGGCTTTTGATTTTCAGAAACTGAAGGAAGGCCCACTGACAAATACCAGGAAATTTTCAAAAAGGGGGAGAAAAAAAACGATCAAGGAGGAGTAAAAGTCAGCGTGTGACCTGCTGGCGGGCAGGGCGGGTGGGCAGCAGGGGCCGCGGTGGCAGGACAGGGAACGGGGAGGACAGATGGCAGCGCTTCATTAAAATGCTACTTCACTGCCAACAACTTGAGAGACAAAGAGGAATAAAGTTCTCTGGATGTGCAATACAGCAATTTCAGAAGACGTACCTAACTGTCTTGATTTGTACGGAGCTCACCTATATTGTAAACACACGCTTTCTGACGATTTATTTCATTTTTCTTTGCTATGGGTTATGGTGTGTATTCACTCAAATGCAGCATTCCAAGGCTCAAAACTGACTGAGTGGTTTTCAACAGACGGGTATATGATTTTTCCAATATCATACTAGTATTTTACATCACAAATACAATAAAAGCAAGTGATGGTTTTTCTAGGACAGTTCCAAGATTCAAATAAAAAATCATCAGAACCGTTCTAACATAAGGTATTATACATAATCAAATCATGTTAAACAGCACACTCTCGGCAAGCAGCTAATTACAAGCATTCTGCTGGTCATGTTTTTCACACAAAAGTCATTCAATAGCACATAAATATTTCCTTTTTTCTGATCCGCTTCTTTTTACAAAACTCATCAGATTCACAGAATTAGTACAAGTAAGGCACATTAGCATATATCATAAAACTCACAATAATAACAAAGAGTTGTAAAGTTTTAGGGACTAATTCCTTCTTTGCAGTGAGTTCTGAACCGAATGAGACTTTACCAGTAGAACCCTCCTGTATTGACATTATTCTTGTTTCTGTCGCAGCCAGCTGTGGTGGGTGTAATACTGTGCATCACCATGGACATAAATAATTAAATTAAGAACCGTGTGAGGCAGCAAATCCCCCTTTCAGATCTTGCAGAGAAATTAGACACGTTCGCCATGTTTGTTATGAGCACAGACTAAGTTTTAGAGCTATATGGAAGTCAATTTCCAGTTATCAAAATAAAAGGGGATATTGCATGTGTCTCTGAGTATGTTATTGTTTTCCTAGTACAAATATTGCTTAAGGTAGAAAGGATGCTATAGTACTGAATTTACTTGCATAATGAATCCTAAATGCTGATGTCTCAGATTCTACTAAATTAAATGAACTACAGGTTTTCCTTCTTCCACCCCCCACCCTGCCCCAAACCAAAGGACTCTCTTTCCCACAGAAGATTCATGTACACACAACACAGCTTTTAATTAGAAGCATAATTTACAGTAAAAATTCTTTACATTACACCTCTGCTATCAAAAAAACGTGAACTCTTTCATTTAAAGTTGTAATTATACATTAAAAAATAGAACACTATTTCCTTAACAGGAAGAATGAATTTGAACATCTTCAGATCAGATTTCTTTATTGCGGCTTTTGAGTCAAAGGTCAGTCACTTTATTCTCTAATGCAGCTGCTATTTGCTGTAAACGGAAGGCAAGCTGCATTTTTTGTGCAGCTGGATCCTCTTCAAGTGCATTTATAATCTGGAAGAAATAAACACAGAACGTTTGGAATCGTTTAGCTTAAAATATACGACATAGCTCCTGGACCAAGTGTTTGATATTACTTTGGTTGTAAAGAGTCTTTTGCATTTACTCAGTACCAAAGATAAAGTCCACCTAGTAGGCCCCACGTTCTTTTTTCACATAAAGGCAATAAAAATGATCGCCTCCATTACTTTATCTAAGTTGCTGTAATGTTTCCCATTATGCTGGGATCCTAGCAAATTAATAAGTAGCATTTTATCTTGTGAAATATTGCATTCCCAGACAGAGCAGACAGGGGGGAAAATGGCTTTATAGCTATTTAAGAAACAGTGCTGTTACTTACAGTGCACCCTACAATGCTTAGGGATCATTTACCAGCACTAATTAAGCCCCATCACCATGAGCTTGGAATATGAGAAGCTCTTGGGTGGTCCAGGCGCAGGCATAACGCGGGGCAACGCGAGGTCTCTGGTGTCTATAGGCAACACCATGAAGAAAACGGTGTGGCCATAGTGTCAGCGAGCTCTGGCAGCTCCCCTTTGGCTCTTGCCAAGAGATGCCGAGACTCTGGCCCAGCACCATGTGGCTCAGGAAGCAGAGAGTTTGTCAGAGGAGCCCCCCAGCACGCCGCTGTACATCCTCTGCTGTACGGAGTACGTATAGGAAGGTATGACTCCAAGACACGAGGGATTTGAAAACCAGAGCCAGAAAAGGTCAACTGTTATGAGAAGGCTTTTCTTCAAATAGAGTTTCTCAAGATCAAATTTCAAAGGTTTCAAAAGGTTTTCATTTCCACCATCCTTATGGGAAACTTCTCCACCAACTATTAGATTTCTCCATTAGAGGAATGTGTCACACTGCAGAACCATTCCTTTTCTAGAACTGGCTTTATTAATAAATGTCAGACACTGTAATCAAGCAGAAACCTTTAGCTCTGTTTAAATACTCTATAAATGTGCAAGTACAAGAACAGGAGAAACAGAGTTTGCCTGTCACTGCCTATGGCTTTTACTACTTTTTGCACGTCACTGACAATGGAGATTAATGCTGTCAGTATCAATCCAGCCAGTAATTTCACTTTGAAGGGCTGGTATAGCACTTGAGTTTCAAACACTGAGCAAACTTGTTTAGAAATAATAATTTTAATGGATTTGTTTTTAAAGTATGAAAACATTTTTACAAGACAGAGTTAATAAACACTTATTACAGTATTTAAATTTGATCTAATTTAATTTGATATTGTTCCCTTAATTTACACAATTACATCTAGCTGTAACTCCTCAAATCTAGCCTAAATAATTCATGATTATCTCTGCTGGTGAATATATCCTTCATATAAATGTGGACAATTAGAATGTACCCACTTAGTCACTGTCAAGCCCTGCAGAGATGCAGAAGGTACAGCGCATGCTGGGAACCACTGCGTCAGTAATAGAGACAAGGGCAGCTGCAAAATGTTCCAATTTATGCAAATTAAAACATTTTCATGGAAAATAAATAAGCTCGATTAATTTCATTGAATGGCTCTTGACAGATTATCTCTGTAACTTTGAATTAGCTGCCTTTTCATCTGATGCACCTTGTTGTTATACAGCGACGTACGGGAAGGGAAGAGCTGCAGCTACGTGCTGGGGTTTGCCACCGACGGAGTCCCACAGGCTGGTGATTCCTCCTGTTCCTGCCACCAGATGTGGAACCACGGGGACACAGAGGCGTGGAAGGGCTTTTAAGAGCAGGGTTTTGTGGTTCCTCTGCCGTGCTGGGTCCCTGAGTGCTTCTGCACGGGGCCAGGGCTGCATTCGGGAGGGTGCGGAAAGCCCCTCCTCTGCCACGCTGGGTCCCCGAGTGCTTCTGCACGGGGCCAGGGCCGCATTCGGGAGGGTGCGGAGAGCCCGCGCGGCTAGCGCCGGGCCGAGGGGACCACCGCCCCCGGGGCAGCCTGCACGCTGCCTCCCCTCCTGACCCTTGTTGCCAGACTTCTCGGGGTGATTTGATTTCCCCTGCCTACATCTGTTTAAAAGCTGCAACAGGCTGGCTGCTCCTGTATGAAGCAGCTGCAGTGAAGCTGAGGATGAGACTCACAGACTTCAGTGCTAAACAGAAGTGGAAACATGAGCTGTGCTGAGGTGCAAGGCAAACCGAAGAGAGCTCACATGTGCTGTACTCCTTTTTGATTCTGCATCTGTTCTTGCTTGCTTTGATTTAATTCTGAGAGTTTTCTGGAGGCATTCATTTCCATGGAAACCTTTGAATAATCGTTTCCTTCTTTCTTTTTGTCTTCAGATTAAGTTTGGAGAGCCATAGCCAAGGCCCAGCTACACTGGTATATTCTTTGTCCCCCTTTCCATAGGGCGTGAAAAACCTAAGAAACATTTGGGACTGAAGCTGTGAGCCTCCTTTTCAATCAGGCTGTATTCAACAGTTACTCTACTTTGGTTTACCTTGGGCAGGCACTTCACTTGGCCTGGCAAAAGAGGGACGGTAGCATGTATGGAAGTTTTAAGTGCATCTTAACTAATAAAAAAGGCACGGCCCCATTCCTACAAGCGAAACAAGTTTAATGGCTTGTTCCTAATAAAAAAACCCAACACTGCTTTGAAACCTGATAGAGCTCTGATGGCTACTTTTTGCTCGGTGACATTCTTGTGTCCTAATTCTTGGATGGTAGAACTGAAATTATTTTAAAATTTATTTCTCTTTTGCACCTTGTTAAACTATCACTACCCAAACCAGTTAGCCCACAATGAAATTGTTCACCCTTGACCAGTGTAATAGCCAAGCAATGTGTATATCTGCAAAGTCTGAGCTTTCTGTCCAGCACTGCTTTTACCTGATTATCCAGGGAATTCCAGAAGTTGTTCCTTTCGACTGTTAGCCATCATACCTTTTTACCATTGATATTAAAAAATCAAAACAAAAGCCACAACTTACCTCATCATAGTATTTGTTGGTGTACTGGTAGAGTTGGTGCAGAGCCACAAGTGTATTTAAGGAATCGGTATGTGCCTGTTAAACAACACAAGTGGGCAGCAAACATGTCAAAGCATGATCACGGGCAGCTGAAAGTTATGCACATGCACAACTGTTGGATGCAAGATTTCCAAACGGAAGCTCTGCATCCTGTAGCTTTTATTAAATGACAGTTGACGTGGACAAAAGGGGTTGGAAAAGTTGTGTTTGGTGATTTTTATATCAAGACTTTCCCAACGGTGTTTTTCCAGCCTGCTCGGAACTCTAGCACTGGAGGTGGAAAATCTTTTGAACTCCGAATGTCAAAACACAGACTGCTGCTCAAATATCTATTAACAACATAGGTATGTGTAACTAAAGCTTTTCTCAGTACAATCTACATATTGCTGAAATATTAAGCATTGGTTCTGTCGCTGCCACAGCTGTCTGAAGTCTTTTCTCCATCTCTTTTTATCTTTGAAATTATTCACACCTCACTACAGCAAAGGTGTAATTTGTCAAGAATTACACATGTATGTTTGGAAAAAGCCATCTGAATCACGAAGATGGAAAGGGTGGAGAGAGAGACAGAGAGAAAAAGGCCTTTAAATTAGGCAGGAAATAACCCTTCTATCATCTCTACCTCCCTCCTCCCCTGACATTTAACATATTTAGTGAATGTGCTCTACCTGTCTAAACAGATGTTTTTCATTCAAACATATAGGATTCAAGCCCCTAGCTATGCCTTTAGTCTTTTAAGTTAGTTATGAAAATGAAGAATTGCAAAATATTGCTACTGGCATAAATGATTACCCAAGGCATACAGCAGCAGAGAAACATCCATCTTTCCCTGCTCTATAAAAGTCACTTCTACAGCTGATCAAAATTAACAGTTTGTTCACCCCTTCCATATTCTTTTTTATCATAATTTATAATGCAAATAGAAAGGATCACCATAGTCTGCTGATGTTAGAACATTCTGTTGAATTTACTTTTAATCACCGAACATTTTAATTTTATACACATCTCAATTTGTGTAATAAAAAAAGTGAACTGGAAAATGAAATGTCACTGCAGATGAGTTTTGGAGTGAATGACTGAAAACAGAAATGCTCTCATGAGGATGTTGATCTGCAAAATGTTAGGTCCTAAGGGCACTAAAATAAACAAACCACAAAAAATTCCCTAAACATCCTCCTTATGCTAGAACTCTTCAACTAAATTAAGCAAATGAGCAAACCAGCCAGTAAGTACACTGTCTCTTTGCTCAGGCTTAAACATCTTTTAAGACTGGTGGTTCTCCCAAGTTAAATTGAGTGCTCTGAAGGCACAAGTGTGCTCTAGCTAAGCTGAGCTGCAGAGTGGACAGGCTCTTTCAAGACTGAAGCAGGTTTTGTAGTGTCTTTGCTCCACCAGTCTTCAGCTAGAGTCCCTAGCTAGCAATAACCCCCTCCCCCACCTCTTCTTCATGAGAGGTAACCCCCAATAACCTGTAATGCAAAAAGAAGTGTCACTGAGTGAGCACATGATGAGGTTCTCACATGCAGTGTAAAACAGAAGTATTGCCCTCATATAGACAGCTCTGAAATAGGCTATACTTAACGTTCCTTCTCTTCCATTCCTGGCATGTAATTTTTGCTGTGGTAGCACTCTCAGTTCAGTCATTACTTGTTATCACCATGATCAATGCTAAAAAACCCTCTGTATAATGTGGAGAGAAAACACAACTCAAGAGTACTGTAATTTTTCCACAATGGATGTGAAAAAAATCCAAACACTTGCTCTGGCACCTACATCACACTGATAGATTAGTGATGATAACCATTCATGGTTCCATTCAAAAATCAACATTTCCAAGGGCTAAGTGGCACGACTACATTAAATAGGAGTATTTCAGAGATTTATCAGATAACTAATTTGATGTTTGTGCATACAAAACCGCCGTTTGTTGAGTTAGAAAGAGAAGACAAAGAAAATCAGTTCTGTACTTGGCTCCAATTTCAGGACAAGAAAACAGAATTTATTCTTACCCTAGAAATCTCTGCTAGATGGGTATTCATGTCTTGGTCACTGACTGGCACCATCTGACGAATACCTTTGTAGTAACTGCAATGGATGAAAATAGATTTTCAATCAGGTGAAGTACGCTGAGGGTTTCTGGTAACACTGTCTTATAAAACAATATTGCAATTGTTTTAAACATGGTTTCTAATCGCTGAGGGTTTCTGGTAACACTGTCTTTCAATATTGCAATTGTTTTAAACATGCTTTCTAACAATGCAGGAGAAGCTCTACCACAACAGACCAATGATTCCTTTAGTAATGCTGCCTTCCAACAGTCATTAGTACCTTCACAACAGGGGTAAATTGTATGTGATTGTACAGGGCCATACCACAGGAAAGAAATCTGTATATAATTGCAGCCAATGATTATTTTAGGTCTTCAAAGTTTTGAAGCCATCAGCTAGCAAAAGTTTTGTCCTGTGGCAGATCCTTCATGGTACTCACAGAACTGCCAATTAGTAAAAGCATAAAGTCAGAGATGGGATAGAAAAATGTGTTTGTGAAACTATTTACAAAGGGTTTGATGTCTATCGAGTTATGGAATGGAAGCACTGGTGAGACAGATCATATGGGTAACAACCACCACTGCAGGAAACAGCACCACGTTCTCCCCTGAATAAATCTATCCATCTGTCTGCACAGACAGGAACATGCACTGGGTCATAACAGTGCTCCATTTCAATCCTGCCAGAGCCACAGCCAAGGGAACATTTTAACGTTCAGGTGTTAAATTTTTAACATTTGACAGCTGAGTTGGACGACCCCAGTATTCACTTTTCCTCTTACACAGGCTTAAAGCCCTAACAACTCTGAATAGGTATGAGAAGAGTCTATACTTACTCTTCCACCATCTTCTTATAGTTAGAGATTTCTTTTGCGTAAAGTAATTTATTACTCGGGGAATCCTGAAAAATTTATAATAGAGAGAAACTTGGTTGATTTATGAACATCTGTAGGAAGCAAATGAAAGTCAAGAACTCAAGATCAAGCCTTTATATTCACATGCACATGAGCTTTACAGATATTAATATTTGGATGTTTATTAACATCATTATTTGTCCTAAAAGGATGAAGTTTACACATGGTATTACCATTGAATTTTAGAAATATATGATGATAGTTCATCAAGATGATACTAAATTATTCTTGGTTATGAAATAATCAGTTATTAAACTTGCTTTTTATAAAAGCAGTTGCTATTTTCTACTTTTCATAAATATCATTTGGCAGAGTACAGAGTAACACTGACATGTTCACCAACCTGTTAAGTGGTGAAATGCTGACTTCATTATAATACCAAAAAGAAACTATCAAGGCTGTATCTCCTCAGAGAATGGGTATTGTCTAGGAGGTTGCCCTTTGTCTTGTCAGGCATGAGCATAGTCAGGATGTAGAATGCAAATCACTTACCCTGCTTAATTTGTGCTCTGTTCTTGTGCAAGCATCCATGAAAGTCTGTGCAATGACTGACAAGGAAGCATCTACTACTTCATGAACATGAACATCGAAGATAAAATGGGGATTTTTCAGTATGTTTACCCAGAATCTAAGAGGCAGGCTGCAAAGCAAGGAAAAATATAAATAATTCTTTTTACAAAATAAATGTTCTGTAACAAGTAAATCACACAAAATTAAGTACGTGTTTTACATTTTGATCTCCTCAGAACAATGAAGATTATTCTTATATTTCAACATTTACACAAGCTATCTGTTGTCTAGCTTCCATATCTGAAAACCAAGCCTTTACATCTTTCACATAAAATCTCATTTGAGAGGAATCTCGAGTGCCTCAAAACAGCAAGAGATGATGTCTGTGTGGTTAGAAAAACTACCTAAGCAGTATTTTAACAGATTTTGTGATTTCACAGGTAAATCTAGTCCCATTTGCCTGTTGCTTTCCTATTTTCTGTGGAAAGACAAAAAGTAAAGTGGTAAATCTGCCAGTGAAAACCCATAGGCTGGTTTAATTTCTGTGGCTTCTAAGCTTACAGGGAATACTTTTGATAAGATATATATATCTCAATCAAAATGATTCTGAGAATTATAAATGAAATTTGATTTGGTAAGAGTGCCAGTACATACCTAGGAATTACATTCTCATTTATCTGCAAGTATTAATCTGTTCATATTGTACCTGTTTGTTTTCCAGATATGAATAGTATCTTCATCCTTGATGTCATGTTTTTCTGCTTGCTCATCCAGAAAGTCAAAGAAATATTTCACAGCTGGTGGCACCACATGGTTCGAGTTGAGCACACTATGAAAGAAGTTATCTACAAACTGCTGAAGTGTCCCCTGAAAATAAATTAAAATAAATCTATTACATTTGTGTTACAGGCTGAACTTGGTCCTATCCTATAATCTTTTATTCCTATTAACTCAAATTGCCCATAACCCAGTTGCAGTCACTGATGGCCTTATCCTGAGTGCTAAGGGTACTGGGTGACAAAAAACAAGCACAGTGACCTTGCAAACTGCCAACACAGTAAAGATCTTCTAGAGAACAATTTTATATTTTAGCCTGAAATGTTGAGACTTCACAAACTATTCTACGGTTTGCATGGAAAGGACAGAAAGGTGCAGAAAATGGTTGCTAAGTATAAAATATATTGACGTTTCAGGGTCATTATGCACATAAAGTAATTGTTAGCTTTTTTTTTATAATGGTTTTGTGGCTTTCCACCTCCAGTTTCTCTGACTCAAGAGCACCATGCAATTTTCAGAAAGAGGCTAAGAGGAAAAAGTACCAGCGATCATTTGACTTTTTGTTTAAGGGTGAGCACTTGGGTCTCATCAGCCACCCAGTCTGGCCCAGCTCCATGAGCTCCACCCAGCCAGAGAAGTGAAGCGTCCCAGGAGGGCTGTGTGCTTGGCTGGATTCCTGCACATGCCTGGGCCTTAGAGACTGTGAGCTCAGAGACTGTCCCCTTGGTTTAGAGGTGATCCCACATGCAGCTGAGGCCACATTCAGTTTGTCCCTGCCCAGCTGGTTGGCTGTACAGACACATTTGAAGGGCTGCATCCTTTTCTCACTGTCATTCCAGCTGCCAGCTCAGACCAGTGCAGGGACTGAGCATGCAAGGAGCCCTAAGCCACTCTGCTGTCAGCAAGGACACATCAAGAGTCCTTGAGTTGTAGGGGTAGCTGTGGTCCCAGCTGTTACACCTCACCAGCTCTGTACAAGTTAGTAAAGCTCCAGACTGGTAATAACATATGAAGTGGTTATTTGGAATAGAAAAGCAGTGGCTGCAAAGAAGTAATTAACAGAGGAGAGGATCTAAGCATCTTGCTGGCTCTTTGTCCTGAGTCTGTCTCATCTATGCAGAGACTTCCCTTCACATCCACTTTCACATTTGGACAAACGGCCCCGGCTGAAGCCAGACCACCCTCATTTTCACAAGAAGTCTGGATTTAGAGTCTTTATTCTAAATTCTTTCCCCAAGATGGAATGCTTCATAGAATTATTTTGCTTGTGGTCCATTCTGCAGCATAAGCACTAAAAATACTCTAAAAGGACTATAATTATTTGAAAACATTTTTGGTTTTCCAGGTTATACAGCAGCATTTCTCATATACAAGAACAGGGAAATACAAGGCTCTGTAGCAGTTTAGAAAGCATTTGGTTCAAAATGAAACCAAACAAAATATTATCTAAACAGGTGGCACAGAGAATATCTATCTTTGTCTTGCAAGAAAAATGTTTATTTAATGAACACATAATCATGGTTCTCAGCTTTGATTGGAAGTTATACTTTATCTCTTTCCTGGTAATGTTCCTCAGGCCGTATGAATCATTTGAAGCCCTGAACACCAGCTTGTAGGTACATGACATACTGAAAATTGTAACCAAACACATGACTAATAGTTGCATAATTTTCTTCAGCTATACCTCAAAATTTATAGAAGTAAGATGCAACCATGGCATATCTGAGACCTACCTTCACAGAAAGAAGTCTGGTCAGGTAGATTTCTGTAATAGCTTTGGTCCTTTCTTTTTCTTTCACACTGCCCCGCTTTGATTTACCTTCATCTATTTCATCTACTGGCCGGACTAGATGCCAGACTTTATTTTCATCTTCCAGGAGTGCATGCCCTAGAAAAAGGAATTGCAATAATTCCAAAAAACGCCCCACACCCAAAACAGCACCATGAAAGTAATCATATACATAAGTACATGTAGAGATCTTCGTTTCCTATCCTTAACTATACCTGTCCTCTTGCCAAGAGTTTCTAGATGACTCTGCTCCTGTTCAACATATAGAAGAAGTACTAAATGTTCAATCATACATAAGCTTGCTTTTGTCAAGAGCAAAGGGAGACCAAGGAATCACACAATAAGGAAACTCCTGTTGGGCCACATAAGCACTCTATCTGTGTTTTTTGAGGTCCACACACTGAAGTACTTCACCCCTCTCTGAATTCTCAGAGACACAATCAAGTTACAGAAACTCAGCTAGGTCTGACCCAACAGCCCCCACAGAAAGAACGGTTGTAGCCTACTCCAGGTACAAGGCAGGACACTGTTATAGCAGCTCTGCTGAATTTGGTAGTGGCAAATTTTAAGAACCTACGATCTCAAACTTTTTTTCTAGGTATCGTCATTGCAATTTATATTTTTACCCTAATTGCAGAGTTTGAAGTATGGTACCTCAGTTCAAACCTGCTTTTATCAGCATTTAACCATCCCCACTTGATTTTGTAGCTGTGCCCTTAGCTGTGTGGGCTTAGCTCAGTGATCACACAGTGCAATAAAGGGAGTCCTGCATTTCACCATCACCATCAATCTTCAGACAAACTCTATGCTTAAGAATCTTTTGTTACAAACTTTCCTAAAAGAGATTATACAGTTGTTTTGACTTGCAATTGATATCCCTTTGAAAAAGATTCTGTCACAAAGTTAGTTTCAAACCTCCTGGTTTTGCTTGTTCTTCCTTTAATTTCTGAATGTTTATATCTACTTGGCATAGTCTCTAAAATCAATGGTGCTTTTCCTGTGGAAGTTACTGAATCAGTGCATTTAAAATCATTGACATCTTAAAAATGTGAATTACTTTTTCCACAAAAACTGTGATGCAGCCCCATTGCACAAATTATTTTGTTTTATTTTTTAGGCTTTAATATATGTATCTAACATGACTGAATTCCAGTTACAGCAGAAAATGTCAGTTTCTAATTGCATGAATTTTGTCCTTTCAAATTTTTGGCCATAGTGGTTTATTAACTAAGTTCCTCAACAACTACATTAAATTTACCAGCTTGCATGTAGGTTCAGTGTTTAACATCACAGGGGAAAATAACATTTATGTGTAATCTTGCCAAGCCAACACTTCTGCTTGAATCTACTTTATATATCCTCATGAAAAGCATCAGCTATCCAGCCTTCTGGGGCCTTTGCTTCTTTTAAATCAGCTAGGGAAAAAAAGTAAATCCCACATTAAATCATGTTGTCCCTTAAGAGTCCTTAGTTTGACTTGGAAGTTCATGTGAATGAAGCAAGGAAGAAACAAAAGCTATCATCTGCCAGAACAGTAAGAACCACTGCTGGACCTGAAGTTTGGATTTTCTTTTGCAATGCTTGTTATTTACTTTTGTAAATTAACAGATCAGATCACACAGTTAGAGCAGAAACTGTTTTCCAGCCTTATGTCACATTCTTGGTCCACTTCTGCTTCCTCCTCTGATTCAAAGGAATTTATCCTCTCTTTGCCCTGGCCCAATTTGAATTTGGAGAGATGAGAAACAACCATAGAGGTTTCCACTGAAATTACTGGCCCTTATCTGCAGCTTAATTTGGCCTCTGTCTGTTGAGCAACAACAGAATTGGCTACTAGTGAAACAGTAGCTATTTCATAGGAAAGGAGTGATTACAAGACTACCGCTCAACTAGATGAACTTCTGCAACAGAAAGATCCCACTTTATTGCTAGAAATAGCAGGAAGAAAGAGGAAGAGAAATTCAGAACATGGGGCAACAAAACATGTCAGCAGCATGGTTGCTAAGACCAATAATGCTTCTGTGAGATAATACTTTCCCAAATGGAGAAGTAGGAGGTGAAGAAAATAAAAGATAAGGGACCACCCCTCCGTATATACTGCAGTCTTGGCTCTTGGGGATTTTTTGGCCAATATAAAATAATGTTAGGTGGGGTTAATGCCAAATATTGACTGCACTGACTAATTATAGTGGTATGAACCATGATGTACATGTGATCGAGGCAAGTGAAATGGTGACAGGCAATGCAGCCCCTTTCCCTGCAGTAGATTAGCTTCCTTCTGGTCTCCTCCCCTTCTTGTGACTTCACCACTCCAGGGAGGTGAAGGAAGCACTACCTTACATGGATCTGCTCATCAGTGTTTCTGATCTGCAACCCTCTGTTTATTTCTCTTCAGAATTAAAAAAAAAAGGAAAAAAAAAAAACCAACAAAAACCAGAGAAACCCCCCAGAATAACAGAGCATGCTGTTTTGATTTATAGTTCAGTACAGACATACTAGCATGAAATCACTGAAACCATTTTCCATCTTGATACAAATTAGTAATTGCATTTATTATCTCCAGAAGCAAAAGATGCTGCATTTAATTTGTCACAACTGCCAGCTTCTAGTGCCTTCCTGTTTAGAAGCTGCGAATCAAAAGCAGCACGGAAGCAATGCCAGGTTTTAGAGCAACATCTCTGAACATGGGTTTACATTTTGGTTCTGTGCAAAGCCTAGTACTTTGGCAGACAGTCAATGGCTTCAGCTGACACTTCTCAATGCGAAAGGTGCAAGTTAATGAGGGACTCTGAATAAAAGGAAAACGACTTAGTCACAAGCCTCATTCATACAGCCAGGATAGGATTTCCATTTATTCCAACCCTGTAAATCCCTGTGTCATATAAATGTGCATGTGTGGGAGGGGAAGCCTCTGATCCTCTCCTCTCCTTTTTGTACACATATCAGCTCACAAATCACTGTCGCTTCAGGGTCTCGCTTTGCACCAGCTTTGCAACATTTTATAGCTTTCCAAAAGAACAAGTTGGTACCAGATAGCTCTGAGGACACTTTGGAAGTAAAGAAAATGGGCTAGCCTGGCATGACACACTATTTGTAGTGTTTGTACATGCTAGCCTGGCATTTGTACACTATTGTGGTGGAGATAAGTGTACAAATGCCAGGTGTGGAGAAGAAATATGGTAGAAGTTGTCTCACTCCCTACTTTGGGATCTGAATTCTCTCTGCAGATGTTTCTTTCCTGTGCGAGAGCCCTCGCATGACAGCACTGTGCCCAAAAGTCTGCTTTTCCTTTACCATTTAGTACACCACACACATAACTAAGGAGTTAATCTTGGAGCACAGATCATCAACTTCATCACACCAAATCAGATCTGAAGATATAAACATAGAGAAGGAGGAAAGAAAAAAACAAGAGCAAAAAGAAAAAAAGAAAAAGCACATGGACTGGTCCTCTACTGTCTGCCACACGGGTAGCGAGGTGGGAAGGATAAAGAATGGGCACCCAGAATGGGAGACTGAACACTGCAGTGTGTTAAGAAAGCAAAGCAAGCTAAGGACACCACCAGGCTCCATTCATGGTCCACTCCGCTTCTGTAGAGTGGAGACAACTACTGTCTCAGCAGTTACCTCAGCAATTGATGCAACCAAACTGGACAGTGACTAGGAACCATTTCCTTGCCTGGTTGCACTTCACTGCCCTCTTTATTAAACTGGATGGCATTTTAAGTTAACATGCTGGGTTGGCACCTGCTGTGATGGAGTAGTCACCACTTGGCCAACTATGGCAGGCGTTTGCAGTAAAGGGTGGAGAAGATAACAGCAGTTGTAGCCAGGACCATTAGAAGACCCTTCAAGGATGCTGGAAAGTCTCAACAGAAAACATCCAGGAGGACAGAATAAAAAATAAATGGCAAGTAATTCTGCCTGTCCTAATCTCTTGGCCAACACTCAACACAGATGAAAAGGAAGTCTGCACAGTTTTGTTAAACAGTGATATATGTCAGAGCTATCAGCTGAGACCCATCTTCTTGAAAAATATACTTTTCTGGCACATTATTTCCAATCTGTTTGACTGCCCAGCCCTTGAAACCTATTAAATCTAAGATCTGTTAATCTGTTTAAAGGAATGAAACTATTAGGTAAAGCAATGGCTTTTGCAGTCAGCGCTAGACAGAAAAGCATATCAAAGGAGCTCACAAGAGGAAGAAGGATCTCAAGAACTATTGTACCATAAATCTAACTTCTACCTTGTGTAGAATACCTGAATATAAGGATAAAAAACACCAGGGAAACTGAACATCTGAAATGTAAAGGAAACACATGTGATAAAGAACATAAAGTTACAAGTAAATATTTCCATAAAAGCCTGAGTGCATGGTAGGCTGTAAGGGATGCTGTATCTCAAGAAGCTTTAAGATAAAGGTCTAGACAGAATACTAACATGTTGAAGTAAAAGCTTTAAAAGATGTGTTGCAAGCTAACAGGTTGTCTTCTGTGTGGAGATTCCACTATACTGTAGCAGGCAGCAATATAAGAATTATGCAACAGCTGCATTAGTGATGTGAAAGAGAGGAAACACTAAAAGGAAATACTTGACACTAACTTAGAGGGGATTGCAAATCTCAAAATGAACAAAGGAATTGCGGAAAACAGCATCTAGAGAGATAACGTATGGAATGAAGGAAGGCAACCAACAGACCCTGGAAAAACCAAGCTATCATAGCTGCTGGAACATCACTCAAAGGCAAAGAGACACAAATTGTGAATGTACAGAGTTGAGTTTGCAAGGTGACATAGTTGTAGGAAATGCAATAAAAAGAATTACATCAGACCCATTATGTCACAGAGAGGAGCTGGTCTCTACTGTGGTTCATCTAGAACATTGTATTTAATTCTCAGTCTAGTAAGACATGGAAGAAATTTGAAGAGGAAAGTAAGTAAAGGAAAAAGGAAGGACAAAATGATAAAACTTTGGAATGATTAAACATATGGTTTGACTATAGATGTAGTGGGATTAAGAAACAAAATATCCAAGGAAATGTTTGCTAAGAGAGCTTTCTATTAAGCTGGGATATGGACTCAGAGCAATTATGGTTAAAGGCCCATTATTTACGGATTTTATAATCAGGAAAAAGAAAACCACTGCAAGTGTACAGTGGGTAACACACAACATATAAGCCCTATATAGTCTGCAGGGGAATAGCTAGAACCAGACACGCTCAATAAAAAAGATCCAGGCAGCAATGCCACCTTCTCTGCGTGGGTTTTGACTTCTACTCATTTTGGAAGGTAGGGAAACCATGAGATACTTACTTTCCCCTGGGACATCTTGCTGATTATCCTCTGGCTGCTGGGAAATTCCCATTTTTGATAAGATGAGTGTGGCACCGTCTCTGACCTTTGAAAATACAAACACAGTGAAGTTATTGAAAAGAAGCATGCGCTGTTGAACCTCTTTCTTAAAACCTAAAGTGTGGTTTCTGTAATCTTTTGCAGGGAATCTAGACCTACAATTAATGCTGCCCTTCAAAGGCTCTGCAATTCAGAACAGACTCCCCCCCACCCTGCTGACAAGAGATCCCATTAACACCTTCTCTGAGATTACTGAAAATGTTGGAAGCATCCCCAAGACTTAAGTGGTTCCTCAATCCAATGTGGGTGCCCTTTATACAAAAATGGAGAATTGGACCTGTCTGTTTTCTGAGGGGAAAGTAACTAACTTCTCTCTTTCCTAATCAGGGTATCTGTTGTTAGAAAGCAATAAATAGAATATAAAGAGAAGAAAAGTGGATTGCAAGTGCTTGGTACAATCACAGTATGAAACCTAAAACAGACGGTACAAAACCATCAACATCTGCTCTCCTGAATGAGCTGTTGAACACACCAGACCAACCCCAAATCTATTTAGCAGCACAGCAAGGACAAAGACAATTCTCAGGGGTAGAAACTGGTAGAGAAAAGAAGAGAGAAATACAAGACCCAGTAAAGGAGCTTTTGAATGTTCAAAGGGGAATTTGGATTTGTACACTGACGAGGAAACCAATTGATGACAATGATGAGGATACCAAAGTGCTGGTATTTAGGTGATGTGGTTTTGGTAAGATGTTTAGCCAATATACCTAGACCATGCTCCCAAGCTTTTATTGACTAGGCCCAGAGCTAGGGTTTCTTTTTCAATCTTTACGTAGCACAGAAGTTTCTCTAAAACCAAATAAAGATTTTATTTATTACTAGAGAACAGTGAACAGATGTGAACAACTGCTCCAGAACACCTCCTTACATTATAATGCATTAGGGTGTTGATACGTTTCCATCTGCCATCTCTTTGGGATGTTAAATCCAAGTCTGAGAGGATCTGTGCAGTAGAACCTGGGCGCCACTCTGAGGGGTAATTAAAAAGAAAAAAACACAGTTTTTAACGATGTGCAAAAATAAATACTCCAAGAATGTTTCCATTTAGAGACCCACTGATGCTTTGTGGAACATTAAAAGAAGCGATTTGGCACATGCCACAGTATATGTTTTTTATTGCTTAATAGTTTGGTCTTTATTACAGAAATTTGTATGAACTGTTCTTAACCAGGTACATGACTTCTGATTATTTTCCACAGAAAGTTAAATTCCTTTACATAGAATACAAGTATATAGAATAAGAATCTCTAACAGTCCAAAACAGAGTAGGGCTTCGTACAGGATAGAAAAGGCATATTTAGGGAATTTGCTAGGACTTTCTGAAGAGCAAGTATTGCACCCTCTTCTTTCAGAGTAAGGCAGTAATTAAGATATTGCAAAGTTATTAATTGGGGCTTTTATTATGCAATCATTAGGCCTTTTAAGTTATGTCAATTTTTCTTTTTCCTCAAGAAAAGTACAATTTTGAAAGCCTTCAAGGAGGGTGATTTTCAGAGGCTGGGTGGCTCATCATCTCCTATAAGTGCAGCAGTAAGTTATAATTCTTCTGAATAATCATCATAAAGGCAAGTCAAAATCAGAACCACTTTCTGAAATTGCATCATTACTTCTCCATCAGTTAATTGTGTTGCCATTATCATATTAATTAGTACCTGAGATACTGACTGTCTGACATGAATACATTTGTGCTAACAGTCATTAATAGGCTCTTTGCACCCTATGACAATACAACAAAACTTTAAGTCAGGAAAAAGAACTCTGTAACAGCAATAACTTTCAATGCATATTAAGATGGCTGCAAAATGTATTTTTGCACCCAGCTGAATACAAATTCAGCTTTAAAAAATAAAAAAAAATCCAACCCAAACACCAATAAAGTGCTTTTATAGACATTTAAAAAAAAAAGAAAACAAAACAATACAAAATCACACATTTCACCTGCTTAGTTTAGTATCACAAGTAGCTACCTACCAAGAACTACACTCTCAGCTTTTGGCCACTGAGAACATGGCAGATTTCTATAGACTTGGTCTATTATCTTCTCCTTTACTTGTGATATAGTATCACAGTTCAGCACTTTCACAGGTATGGAATCAGTTCCTCCATCTTGTACATACACATTTACTGTCTGTAAAAAATAAGAATGCACATGGTTATTAAGACAAATCAGTGCTGAATTATCTCTGAATGTGTTTTTCTATTTGTAAACAATATCTAAAATTCACTGTACAATGATTTTTTCCCACAGCAGCACATATTTGCAATGGGAGTATGGATTATTTGAAGGATCCTTTGCCATTATGCAGCTAACCATCTATCACAAATTCCAGCTAATTCCTCCCACCATGACAAAAAAGAAAAGATGTAGACTGGATTTACTCATGTCTAAAATGCTGCTATTGCTGAGTCTTGGGACTTTTACTAGAGACACACAAGAACAAAGCAGCTGGACCAGACTAGTGACATGGTTCTCACATAAACTGATAACCTGGAACATAGAAAAGCACAAGCAATGCAGTGCCCAAACTTAATGAGTTCCCAATAATCATTTGAGCTGCACTTTGCAGAACCCCTAGAATACTGTGTGCTTTTGCCTTCCTTTACACTGGCTTCATGGTTGTGGTTTTCTAATCATTTGAGCTGCACTTTGCAGAACTCCTAGAACACTGGCTTCATGGTTGTGGTTTTACTTCTCAAGTTGGGCAGCCTAGGTCTGTACATGTGGTGATGGAACATGGCTCAGCTGATGAGCAGTGGCTTGTTTAGCTCCACTAACTTCACCTCCTGTGAAGAGCTGTTCATTCGACTTATATAAATATACACATATGTGCACATACACATATATATGTATATATAAAAGCCATTTAGATAATCTTCCGTGTTTGAAGACTTTATTTACTGCTTACTGTTGTCATAATAATGCTAATAGCTCCAGGAAATATACCTAAGTAGTTTATGCTAGCTCTAAAATATTACCATTTTTTATAGTATTGGCATGGGCTTTTTTAATGTTAAAGAGGATTTCTTGAAAGCCTGTAATTTGCTAAATCTAGAATAAATTTTTAAAATGTAGCTTCACTATAGAAGTGTCAGTTTTAATACACACAGAAGCAAATGAGAAAACGATGGCCAGGAAACCTCCCTAGAAGGAAAGAAATCCACCAAACCCAAATAGATGTTACAAAAACCCCCTTTCTTTCACTAGCTGAATCAGTAAAACAGCTCAGAGCCTTTCTGGATCTTTTGGCAGTCAGGTAGCTTTGGAGGTCAGGCACATCTGAAGCATCACAGCTCTCAGATACATATGGTCCTGCCAACTATAATGCCTGAATTTATCATCTCAAACCTCAGAAATAAACTTGCATGGATGATATTTTTAAACAGTGAAGGAAAGCTGCACCACAGCACAGTCAAATTAAACATGACTGCACTGTCCCTTGACAGAACTCTCAAGCTAATCATGAGATTTCACCTTCCTTTTCCTATTAGCTTTATGGTAATTAGACATGATTTTGCTGGTGGTTCAGTATGCAGCATGTCAGTGTAACCAGCGATGCAAAACAGATTAATCTTTTAAATAAGAACAATTAGAGAGCAGACAACTGCTCTGTACCATACTTTCCCACCATGTTACACATTCAGGCAGATGTGAACTATTAAACTCATGTTTTAACTTACCTTGGTGCACAAATGCTCCCTAACTGTTCACAGCTACCACAACAATGTCACCATCACACCAAAGACCCCAGTGATTTACAGCAACAGTAACCCCTTTCATAATCTTTCATGACACATATATATATATACACAAATATCTCATCATCTTCCATGCATGCACACACATAAAATCTTTGATGGGTGGGGAATTTGTAAATCTGGACCAAATACTGCTACTGTACAGTGTTATAATATTTAATATCTAGCTAGTATGCTTGTTGTGCCTACATCTGATTGCATACAAAAATTTTCTGCTTTCACGCTGCATTCATTTAGCTTAATTGCAGGCATTGGCTTTTTTTCTGTGAAAAGAAACAGACTGAAGGAAGAATTATTGCCATTAAATCTTACATGATGTACAGTGCAAGTAAATTTTGTTCTCTGTACAAAAGAGAAAATATAACCAGCATTTCCAGTCAGTGTGGTTTCTATGGGTGGCACTTTCAGCTCAGATATGAAGATGACAACTCAGCTTATCCCCAAAATATCGTTTGAACTTAAAATATTTCTTCTTGCCCAGCACTGTTTTCCTCCAGGCAGTCCAGGTCATAGTCTAATAATTCTGTGAGTGAAAGTCCTACAGCTATCTCCTCACATGAGCCCTCCCATCAGCATCCCTTCAGAATACACAAAATGGTGATTTTTAATTTTTTTTTTACCAGCACTTAATAAAGCTTTTTATTAAGTTTCTCTTTCCAGACTGCAGATATGTCACTGCATCTTTCTCAGTTGGAGACAACCACAAATGACTCCTAACATATCAATAAAAGAGAAATCAGGGAGGAAAAAAAAATCCTGTGTTGGTCTTTTAAGGACAGTCTGTGCATCTTTGATATTCATTACACTGACCAGCAAGACTGTCAGAAAGAGTAAAATTAGCATTTACACTCCCTCAACATCTGAAGAGCAGGCTGCTTCAGTTTTTTAAAAAGACATTGAATCTATGTGCTGGAATCTGGTTGAAAAAGTGATGGAAGTTTGTGGCGATGAACAGAACTAAGTCAAAGCAGAATTCCTAAGGGAAGGGAACTGGGCCATGGCACTGGTGGTAGAGCTCAGATGGGGAACTCCTGAGGCAGGGATGTCCACTTCATCTCACTTGAAGCATTGAACACTGGTCTCCAGAACTGCCTGTAGAGGCAGCTTGCCCTCATC
Source organism: Merops nubicus (assembly GCF_000691845.1). NCBI lineage: Eukaryota > Metazoa > Chordata > Aves > Coraciiformes > Meropidae > Merops > Merops nubicus. Next base: position 14,235 of record NW_008586440.1, on the reverse strand, counting down.
ACTGTAGGGGATTATTTCCTTAGGTGAAAATACACCTCTTCCAATGCCACTTGGTCTGTCTGTGTTCAGAACAGTTTGACTCACACAGGAACAAATGCAGAAACAGGTTTATGAAGTGTTTCGGAGAATGGAGAGCTGTCTCACAGAATTGTAGAGGAGCTCATCCTGGTAGGCTAATTAAGTGATCTCTAAAATTGTGTTTGATATGCTGACAAGCAATAAGCACAAGGGAGAAAGACAACTTGAAGTTCAACCATAACATTACTGTAAGAATTCTTGCAAAAAACAATTGAAATCAGATGGGAAAACGGCAGGAGCCAAACACCCTGACCACTGTTTAGACAGACTTTGAAAATTATGAAAGGGATTTACTGAAATGGATTCTACTGTGGCAGGACTTGCATTTAACACTTAGAAGATACTTCATAATTCTATTTTCCTGCTTGGAGACTTGCTTTGGTCAAGCTATAAACAGTCCTGCCCAGGACCAGAATTTCTATTCAGATCACAGCAGTCCAGAAATGTACAAACCTAACACTACAGGGCTTAATTTTAAATGAAAAAATGATTTCATAATTTATTAATCATGCTCCACTTACCAGCTGCGTATACTCTACATCATCTCCCAGTAAGCCTGTGTCATTCAATGTATACTTTGCTTTCTTTAGTACAGCATCCACTGGGCCTTTTTCTACCTGGTGTTTGATAGCCTTGAATAATTTATAAAGAGGCTCCCCGGCATTGTCCTGTTTAGAGGAATGGAAATGAAATAAAGCAAACCCAAATGATATACTCAATGCAGCATGTTTAAGCTTTACTGATAAAAAAACCCCACAGGCAACAGACTTCGACTCTTACCTTGAGGTACTGATATAAACAAATAGACATCCAGTTAGACAACATTCTCTCAACAACTGTTTCAGATCTGGAAAAAAAACCAACCCCAAGTATGGTGAGTGTGCTTAATGAAAAAGTTGTAAAGAAAAACATTGCTTGCTTGAAATATAATATTTTCATATGCTTAACTGCATGCACTCTCCTAATGCAATGATTTCCCTATAGTCTTGAGAGCATGTGCTTGCTTTAGGATAAGTGCTTTGTATTGCTCACCATTCCTGGGTACTTTCAGCTCATTACTGAAAAGCACACATCCTTTATGCAAAACCTTAAATTGGGTCTATGCTGTAAGAGCTAAAAAATTAACCCAGTTGTGCAGTAACTGGCAAACAACCTACAGATCACCAAGCCACCACATACACAGAGCATGGTCTTTTGTAATTTGTATGGGATAACAGCAGGGTTAAAACACGAGAGCAAGCTCTCACTGCATACACAATGCAGGCTGATTATATGTGCTCATTACGAGGATCATGTGTGGTATAAATGCTAGATCATTTGGAATAAAATTAGATTAAAAAGTAAGTGAAATGTTCAGTATTGCATTTTGAAGCACAGTAGATGCTTTGGTGAGCTCGATGTAGATTCCACATCACAGTATTTGGATAAGGAAATCTGTTGCCAGCAGTCCTGCCTATGCCTTTCACAGCTACTCCTGGTGAACTTGTCTTGGGCGAGGCTATTTCTGACTTTCATGGATAGCTGGCATTTTAATACAGTCACATGGCAAACGAAAAGATGACAATCATTCAAACCTTCTTAGCATCAGCTTTGGGTTTTTGGCCACAACATACTGCTCCATCAGTTCTAAGAACAGTGTCCTCATGATGTCAGTATAGTATTCTAGTTTTCCATGTAAAGCGACTGTCAGCAAAGATGCAAAATACACTTTAGCTCGAGCAGAGAACTCCCTTTGGTTTTCCAGCGTGTGAATAAACTGAAACAGAAAACAAATGTAAAATCAAGTCAGACGGCAGGTTTCTGAAGAACCTCAACACTTGTCTCCACTAAGGAGACAAGCAATATTATTTTAATATAAATTTAAGCACAGAACAGAATAGTTTTCAGAAATCTGGAAAAAACTACTTGTAATAAAATGTTGCCTCTAATTTGGTTTTAGATACACACAATGTACCAGCCCAACCTAAGGAATGCTCATATACTTTAACCAAAGCCTTATCTAAAAAGGATGCTTTAATTAAATGAAAAAAAAGGTGTTCTGTGACAATTTTTTAAAAGAAAAAATCAGCTCCTCTCTCCTCCGAATTCCCAGTCCTTTCACGTCAAATTACAGAGACACTAATCTAAGTACTCCCAGGAATGCACTCTCATCTGCCACAAACTGTAATACTACCATTAACTAGCTCAGCACTGGAGCCTCATTTAAAAAAGGAGAAAAAGTTAGAAGCTTAAATCTATATTTAGGTGTCTGACAATCAGCCTCAGTTTTTGAGAGTGAGCAATTAGAAGTCTCTTCAGAGCTGCTGTGAGCACTTATCAATCTTGATGAATAGGCCACTTGAGGAGCCTCTGCCTCTCTGGGACACGGATCCAGCAGATGGCTGCCCGCAGATGACTCCTGTGATGAACCAGGATGGAATCTGATCACGTTTCATAAAAAGGCTAAAACAAACTTGTAACAGCAGCTTTTATGCCAGATTGGGTAATATCTGTTTTCCTACAGCCACTGCAATGTTGACTAACTCCATACTATGTGACCTGGCGTAGAAATACAATCTTGCCTCTCCACCCCACCAGGAAGCTCTGTCTGTGATGCCACGTATCTGCAGCAGTTACTGGGGAACCAGAACTGTAGGAAAATCACTGATTTTTAATAATTTTGGTTCAGTTGTGCTTGCAAACCTACTGTCTTGCACATATAGGTATGCCTAGCTAAGAGACAAGGCGAATCAGCTTCAGTACTCACATTGATGAGAAATGACTTGCTGTTGAGGAGGTTGGAGAACTGGTTCAGAGCCTGCTCCACAGTCTGCCGCCTGGCCTCGGGAATATCCAGCCTCCCTGTAATCATCACGTCCTTCTCGCCATCTTTGGAGGGCAAGAAGAAGACTCTGTCTGTGTAGGTTTTGTAGTCCAGTACTGGAATTCCAGCTTCATTGATATCGTTTGTCTGATCCTCCATCTCTATCATTAGATCTGGAATATGCAATACAGTTTAAAGGTTTGTTTAAAAAAAGCCTGCAGCTTTTCTGGGAAACATGATCTCTTTGGGGGCCTTATAATGGCAAAAAAAGCAACTCAACACCAAAACCCCTATTTTGTCTCACATCTTCTCTTGCTGTTTTTACCAATTATCCTGTTAACTAGAACCACAGCTAACCCTACGGTGACATGAGGATAACTGCCTTTAGCACAGGTGGTTTCCTTGTTGCTGCCTATCTGAAAAAGGACCTTAATGGACATCTGGGTGAGTTCATAAATATGAATGTAGGATTGTAGCACAAAGCCAAATAAAAGACACTGCAATATTGTTTTCTTATGGTGTGGGTTGTTTTGGTTGTTTTTGTTTTTGTTTTTTTATTTCTTTTTTTTTTAAAATCCATAGAATCACAGAATGGTAGGGATTTAAAGGGACCTCTGGAGATCATCTAGTCCAGCCTCCCTGCCAAAGCAGGATCACCTAGGGCAGGTTAAACAGGAGTGTGTTCAGGCAGGTTTGGAAAGTCTTCAGAGAAGGAGACTCCACGGCCTCTCTGGGCAGCCTGTTCCAGTGCTCTGTCACCCTTACAGTAAAGGATTTTTTCCTGTTGTTGAGGTGGAACTTTCTGTGTTCCAGTTTGTTATTGTTGCCCCTCATCCTGTTGCTGGGCACTGCTGAAAAGAGACCAGCCCCATCCTCTGGACACCTGCCCTTTAGATATTTTTGAAACATTGGTAAGATCGCCTCTCAGCCTTATCTTCTCCAGACTAAACAGACGCAGGTCCCTCAGCCTTTCCTTGTAAGAGAGATGTTCAATCTCCTAATTATCTTTGTAGCCCTCCACTGGACTATCTCCAGTAGTTCCCTGTCTCCCTTGAACTGGGGAGCCCAGAGGTGGACACAGTATTCCAGATGTGGCCTCAATATGGCAAAGCAGAGGGAGAGGAAAACCTCCCTGAACCTGCTGGTCATAATTTTCTTAATGAACCTCAGGATACCATTTGCCTTCTTGGCCACAAGGACACATTGCTATCTCATAGGTAACTTGTTGTCCACCAGGACTCCAAGGTCCTTCTTTGTGGAGCTGCTTTCCAGTAGGTGAACCCCTAACCTGTACTGGTGCATGGGGTTATTCCTCCCCAGGTGCAGGACTTTACACTTCTCCTTGTTGAACTTCATTAGGTTCCTCCACGCCCAACTCTCCAGCCTGTCCAAGTCTCACTGGATAGCAGCACAGCCTTCTGGTGTGTCAGCCACGCCTCTGAATTATGTACCATCAGCAAACTCACTGAGGGTACACTTGTTCCTTCACCCAGGTCATTGATGAACAGGACTCGACCCAGTACAGATCCCTGGGAGCCCCACTAGCAACAGGCCTCCAGCTGGACCCTGCCCCGCTGATCACAGCTCTACATAATGCACATTCTATTCCCTTTGAGTATGGGATGCAATAAAAGATCTTTTAAAAAACACACAGCAATCAAGGAAAGAAAGTTTTAAAGTGTAAAGCATGCTAATTTAATTAGAAGGAAGGGGATGGCAGGAAGGAAGAAGGTTAAACGGTTCACTGAAATTGATGGAAACATTTCTTTGGGATTGAAAAGCTCTGAAGTTCTTTAAAGGGACAACAATTAGGGAATCATCCTTTGGAGCAGCTATTCTAGCTGAAGGGTTTCCAATTACCCACTATTGCTGACTGACTACAATACGATGTTAATTAATATAGTGACCTATTGTCTCAGCAATTTTATTGCTTTTATTCATTAATTTACCTCTCTGTTTTATAGTATTCAGCAAAGCTGAGGAGGAAAGCATCTTGTTGTTTCCAGCTCTGTGGTATTTGTACTTCCTGCCTTATGTCCCTTTCCTTGGCTATCTTTGGTTCCATGTATTTTAGACTGTCTGCGCTGTGTGCTGTTGACATTACAGTTTCACAGTATGGATCCACAATGTGTTTGGACTTCATTGTTTCATTTTACTGTCAAGCAAGGTGGATGCAGTTTAGGAACTGGGTTACTCCTTGGATGTGCATCTACCTCCACAGTGTCTATGCTTGGAGGGGCAGAGAGGAAACCTTCAACCCAGCACGCACCAGGAGTTTGTAGCCGACTACTGGGCATGTCAGCAAGAAAAGGGCACCTTCTCCTTTCAGAAAGGGGTATGAAGTTCCATGGGAGAGGTGGCAAGAAGGAGGGCTGTTAAACTTTATCAGTCCTCTCAAGAATTCCAAATGCAGTTTGAAATTAAGGCCATTTGGGAATAGGCCTTGACTCAAACATTTGCTTCTGGTTTGTGCCCAGAACCTAGAAGGAGTTGCTTTTCCAAAGCAAGATGGTACAAGGAAAGAACATCCTGTCTCAGAAATGCCAGAAAAACAAGACTTGGAGACACTTCCAGCATAGGTGAAATCTTTGAGATACCCTGAGCTTCTTAAATTAATTTAAAACTCTAACCTGAAATTGCTGTTTAATTCAATCTTGCTTTTTAGCCACCATCAATATGAAATAATCTATTTCTCTTTAGAAATAAAATGTGTGTTTGTTTTTTTTTTTTTTTTCAGTAGAGATTATTTCAACATGACCCAACAGCAAGTATAATTCAGATAATGAGGTGACATTTCATGGTAATCCTTTAGGCCAATATTTGCAATGTTTGCACTCAGATGCCTAATTTAAGCATTGCAATGAATAGTTCAACATGTAGAAATGCTGAGCCTTCACACCTCCTGCTGCCTTCCCTGGGATGATGCCTCTGCATTTACACAGAACAATTAACTAGCTCCTCAAATCAAGCTTAAGGTTTTCCCACGATAAACAGGGCAAAATGCTAGTTTTTTTCCTGTGAGCTTGCCAAATTATCCCTTTGTATGCTGATTACTGCAAATAACTTTTGCACCTTTGAAAACAGTTTTTAATATGCGTACTTGGCACATACAGTTGTGCTAAATACTAAGTTGTAACACACTCTTACCTGTGTATCAATGGCCACTCACATTAATGGCTATTAAGTAACCCCAATCTCAACTAGTTTCTTCTTCCCAGGTGCTAACTGTGCTTCCTTTAGACTAAAATGATCCATTTCTTTTGATAACCTCAGCTTCCTGTTTTATTTTATTTATAGCTTTCATATGTAATAGCAAAATATCTGCTGTATGCCCATGTGAGCAATCAAGACTATTAAGATCCACTAAAGATTTGTCCCCAGAAGACAGTTTTAGCAAGCTAGCACTGTTTCTCCAGCCTGTCTTCTGATTGCTCAAGAGGACCCAGAGGGGTGCAGATATCTGTCATACCTGTGAATTCCTTCTTGCACCGGTCTCTGACACTCTCCTCCAGGCCTTCAAGTTGTGATTTAATTTTTTCATACTCTCGTTCTGCTTGTTGGCTCTTGCGTCTTTAGGGAATAGAGGTAAGATTTAAAAAAATTACAAACTGCATAAAGTAAAGAATTTGCAACAGTTCTGCATGGGAAGCCATAGGACTGAAGGACATGTTCCTGGTTTTGATTTCTTTTTAAACGCTGGCAGCAGAAAGCAAATGGAGGAGAACAGCCAGAGTGGACCAAGTCTTCCTTTCGTGTAAATGAACCTGGCAGCATCATGGGCCTGCTGCTTCAAAGCCTACTTGGGTCAGAGATTTAAAATCCAAGAAGCAGTAGCTACAAATAATTTCAATCACATATTAAGCACAGAAGCTCAATTTTTATGTACTAAACAAGCTTGGTTGCAACATGTCCTGCATTGGCTCTGAGCCACCCAGGAGTGTCTGAGACTGAACTGAGAAGGTTGCAGGAGGTCCACGAGAACATCTGTGCTGCACAGCACATACTTTGGCATTACTTTGGTTATATTGATATGTATTGTAAGAGAGAAATCCATTCCCTCCTGAGGGTATGAAGCCTTCATTACTAACCTTAAAATTGGGTTAAGTAGGTCTTAAGTGAAATACAGACATTGTTCTGGCCCTTTGTAAAGAAAGAATTTCACCATTAATAATGAAATTTGTGTGTGGATAACACTTATCTCAGCTGGAAATGCCAAAATGACCCTCTAGCCAAATCCATCCAGCTCAGATCTACGCTGCTGACTGAGGCAGCGTAAATGCTGATGGGTATGTATACAGAATAAGTTATCTCCTTCAGAAGAGGCACTTTAGCTGCCATTTCAAGACTGTATGTGTGCAACTCAGTCTGCAATTGTGTGCTTGGCAAGCCTTGGGACCAATTGTTGTGCTTATGTATAAAAGACGGACTGGGCTGACTGACATCAAGGAATTTGGTGCGCGTGAGAGGAATAAATTTGTGCTCATACATATTTCCAGCTGTAAATGCTTTTCTTAACTCTGAAGCTCATAAAAAAAGATGAAGACAGTATCTTCAGACTGATTTGAAAATAACCAGGAAGTACCTTGAACGCTTTAGGACAGCAAAACCACCAAATTAAAGGAACTTACCTGTAACAAATGATAGAAATGACGATGATTGCTATCATAGGAATAAGTACCAGTGGCAAAATAAGATTCAGTGGGATGTCACTCACACGTGTATCATACTCCACCCTCCCCAGGATCCATTCCCGGAGTCCAAATTTCACCTGATTAGATAAGCACAGACATTTATCTTAAAAAAATGCACATGGGCAGTTGTTCACTTCTCAGTTGCACTCTAAATTCTTAGTAATTCTCACTAAGTGAATTTCTAGCTCAAACTTCCAAACAAAGGAAACATTTCTGAATATTTTATTCTGAATTTAGGTCACTAGCACTTTATTCCATTAAGTAATTTTAATTTACTTAGCAGAGGAAGAAAAATCCCCAGCTTGTCTAGCTACAATTTTACATTCCTATGTAATGAAGGTAGAAGGCATTTGGCAGCTTGGGATTGCTCTCTCTCTGTGATGTCTTCTAGACAGCAGAGAGAAGCTGGAGGAAGAAAGAACTGCAAGGAGTGTCTTCACAGTAGTAGACAACTTTGGAGAACAAATTACTTCAGTTAAGAAGCACTGTGTCAGTGTCACTTACACACGATATTAAATTCTATTGAAACGATAACCTACAATGAATTCAGGAAGGTTATTGATGGTATCTCTCTTCTGCCGTTTCTTTGGCTGAGGCTGTACTTCTGGTGGCTCACAATATAAGTCTGTTTCGGTTAGTGTTTTTATGTTGCAAGGCTCATCACCCACAAAAGCCTGGGCCTCGTCTATCGTCATGGCTTTGTTCAGGTTACTGCCCTAGACAGAAAATACAAGGCTAAGTCATCATCTCAAAGTCATAGGAGACAAGAAATCTTGAGTTGCAGCTTTCCATTTGGATCATTTTTAGCAGCAGATGGGATTTGCAGTGCAGCGTACAGAAAAGCAGAGTGGTTGGGAATTATGCAGTTCCTCTCCTTTGCTTTCCTTCCTGGTGTGAGAAGAGACGTCCCCTCCAGTCCTTGGGATCTCTATGGCAGAGAGCATTTCCAGCCTCAGCAGGAGGGGGTATCTCCAGGACACCCAACGTATGGCTAGAAAGATAGCAACTATACCTGGGGGGTGGGGTGGTAAGGGGAGCTGACAATGTTCATCATCTAGCAGCAGTAAGGGACTCTACACCAAGCATTTTGTGTATGGTATCAAACAGCTCTTAAAGGTACAAGAAAAGAAGGAAAAACTCCAGACATGCTTCAGGAACAAAATAAGCAACCACTATCTCTTGACAAGTTTACCTTTGCATTAATAAGTTTGTTGACTTGTTTTTTGATACCATCTGTGAAGTTTTCAAAGGTTGGGTCTGCAACATAGACAAAGGAGTGGCTCTCATTTTTTACAACTAGATGATAATGATCCATTAGAATAATAGTGGTAATATTATAGTTTTCTGGGTCTTCCAGTATTGGTGGGGAAGAAAAAACCACTGTGGTTTCATTGAGTCTTGTGACAAGCTTTCCATCAAACTGTAAGAAACAACACAAGAAGAACATGCACACTTTAGATTTTGACTTGGTTCTGTACATAACTGTTGATAACTTCAGACTGTAGAAATAAAATGACTTGATTTATATCCTCTCCATACAGCAGAAATAACATAGTATGAGGTATTTTCCGAAAGTAAAATGAAGGAAATTTGTTGATGGGACTAAACTGTTGATTCATTATATTCTAGCAGCTGCCTTCAGAAAAAGCTTAGGCTGCAGATCAGTTTTCATTGCGTGGCTCTGGACCACACTGTACTCATATAATTAAACTGCTCTATGATGAAGAGGTTAACATGGCAGTGTTAATACAGAACATCTTCTGTACCATTAAGCATCTCAGGTAGATTCCTTTATACTGACACTGTAAAATAGCTCACTAAAATTCAACACAATTACTAAGTGAAATTTTGGAATAAAATTTACCAACTGTCAATCAACTACTCAGGGTAACTACTCAGCTAGCCTGTCCTCCACCCCCAATTATAAAAATGTTTTTATCCTAGAAACTCCTTCAGTCCTTCAGTAACATCAACCACAGCCAAAAACATTAATAGGAACCCTCAACATTTCTTCTATCACCGTCTCAGTTTCTCACTTTGAAAAATTCAATTCAACAGCTTGTCCCCCACATTTCTGATAGTACCATATAAATGGAAGCAAAACAAAAGCTTAGGAAAGTTTCTAGTTTTAATCAAGGAAGTGTGCTGTATGTAATGCTGACTTAAGATAACATGCTGAGAAGATGCTGAGCATACATAAGGAGGGTGGTAAGAAATGTTGATAAACACTGTCAAGACTGCTAAGTAGACTGTCCTGGGACTGTCCTGGAAGTCAAGGTTATCAAGCTAATTACATCTTGCAGTTTATGGCCTAAGAAATGCAGGCAGTTTTCCTCTTAAAATTCTTTAAGGATAGGGTTCTGATGGACCCAAATCCAGCTGGCTTTGGCATGCTCTAAAGTTGAATCATGCATATAATACAAAACATGCACATTACCAACCCTGTATGGATCACAAGACAGTCTTAAATTGAAGAGCCAGCCTCAGAAAACATCCTATAATGCTCTTACTGGAAGATCACTTTTAAGTTCTCAATCACTGCATTAAATTGTGAGCTTCATAGAAGAGAGGGAAATCAAGACTCTTGGTAATGTCAGTTCTTCTTAACATGAGATGCAAGAAAGGTTTGGGACTTTTTTTAAATTTTTTTTCCTCAACTTTTTGTGAACATGCTATAGATGGAATATACATGAAGCGAGAAAGAAAAGACTCGGTTCACTGAGGTGTGAGAAAATAAAAGGCACTGACTGTGCAAAGCTGAGTACTCAGCATTGTCTGGATTTGGGTCCTGTTTCAGGCAAATCTCTAAAGCTTGCAGGGGGAGAAGAAGGAGAAAGATAAATTAAAAATAAACACTTTCAAATTCGGAAATACATCCACTTTACCACTCTGAGCTTAATTTTTCTATCCTTATTCATATTGAATGAGAACAATTTTAAAGCAGAAGGCTGCAGGGTGCAAGTGAATGTACGTCAAGGTGGCAGGAGTAGGGTCTTCTACCCTGGAAACCCTGAACAGATCCAAAAATCTGTTCGAGCCTTATTCCACTCCAAGCCCCATTTTCTGAACAGATTATATGTTATGTTATTATATGTTACAGATCTTATGTATCCCGTGTGATGCCTTTAGGGGCAAAGGAAGAAAATTACCCTTTTGAGATTCATTTTCCCTGCTTCTGGACGCTCTGCATATACCACCAAGGAGAAACTCTGGATGAGCGCAAAACCGGTTCCAGTCACTGTAATATTCCTCCCTCCACTGAAAGGCAGAGTTAAAAAAGAAGTCAAGTCATTGGCAAACTACCACAGCTATAGATTGCTTTATCCTGCACTGCTACTACTTCCACTGAAAACAGCTACATAATGCCTATGACAATCAGATCTCCTACACAAGGGACTTCTGTTAAACCTGGTGATGGCCACAGTATTTAAAAGCAGCAATGTCAACTTCAAACTAATTTTAAAACAGCAGAATAAAAAAAAGTACAAACTGCTTTGCCAGAATTTGTGGCTTTTCGTTGATGCCTCTCTTGATGTGCTTTATGTCTCCCATGTTTTTGTTAAAATCACTCCACCTACCACACACACAGAGACAAAGATGAGAATATTTGCCACAGGTCTTTAGGGACGTGGCTTCTCTATTTCCTTTCATTTCCAACACATTGTTTAAAAAAATAACGCGTTCACATAAGAAGAAGAATGCATGCAAGTTGTCACCAGGAATTAAAGTCACTGAAGTAACATAGATTTACAGGGATAGCAATCCTCAAGGCAATCCAGTAAAGTAAGTTTCAGAGGAAAAACCAAAGTCTTTTAAATCTCCTGGGGTATATCACTATTAATCTACCAAAAAACCCCACCCAAACCACAAATTAAAAGCAAATCCATATTTCAGGCTTCTTAATATTCAAGGAGGCAGATACTAATTTCTCCAAGAGAAGTCACAGCTAATTTTATTTTTAATGTCCAATTTGTAAGGTCATGATGTTACACTTCTTACTGAAATAAAATGGAAACATCATGATCTCTCTCTGTCAACTGCACCCCACTAAGCGGAAAGACCAGAATATTAGGGAACAGCAGAGGCCAACATGAATCAAGGTTACAAGTTTTTCCCTGTATCTGTCACAGAATGATTATCAAAATCAGAGGTATGCTACAAGGACTTTTATGCAGATGATCTGCCATTTCACTACATAAGAGTGGCAAGTGTTTCTTTGGCTTCACATTTAGTACCAGGTGAGCTTTTTTCCAGAATGAACAGCTACCAGATGGGGTGAGTACCACCACAGAAGAGAGCATGCCGTTTAAAAGCCTTGCTGAATCCTGATCTGGATTTCCTAAAGTGATACTTTTTTCCTCACGGGACAAAGAGATAACAAGCCATAACCATCCTCTGTTTCCAGCTTACTTATTAAAAGCTGAACAGAAGAACTGTTAGAAACCTTTTCATTAGAAACCTTTTATACAGGTTATCCTTATAGGATATGGATTTGTAAGTAACACAAAGATCATGTTCTCTGACATCATGCTGAAATGTTTCAAATCCCTTTCTCTGAGACATTTTCATTGAAAAGAAGCTCATTACCTTATCTGGTTTCAGGATTCGCCTTTGAAGCAGGGATTAAAGTTTGGAGGTAAACAGAATACTTTCAAACGTCTGTGTGCATGGCTAGAGTACAGGAGTTTTTACTGCAAACTGTTCTACGTATTTCTACATACATGACTTTATTTCAAACAGTTCTATATGTAATAGACTTATTATAAATTACGCATATTTTTAACCCAATTTTAAATGAAGCTATGACAAATATTTTATTACCTGCTGAAGCTATTTACTGGCAGGAACTTTGTGACAGTAGGATTCTCCCTATACGAGAACAGCTCTGGTACAGTTTTTGTTGTGCCCCCATAGTTCATCGTGACTTTAACATCTTCAACCTTGCTATTAGGTCCTGTAATGCAAACGATCTCATCTCCAAATTCAGTGCTAGATTGGAGAAGAAAAAGAAGAGGAAACATCTTCAGTTACTAACATTACAGTGATTTGTATTCTTTACTGTAGTATCCCAGAAACGACAAGAAAAAGGGCTCTGTTTTTGCTAGGCACTGAGCAATTAGAAGAGGAGACAACACTTTCTTCAGATCACTTAGGGCCTCTAAAAAAGATGCAGGATATGAAAACGAATAACATACAGACACAAGAACAATGTGATGACAGCACACTTCATGTCATTCCTTTTTTTTTTTTTGTGAGAAGGGCAGCAATTAATAAAAGGAAAGAGAACAGAGAGGAACAAACCAAGGGGCACTAGACGGTTAAGATTTTATGTGGAACCACTGAGGAGATGTTGAGTGAAAACATGGATGGATTTGGAGCAGTCAGTCATGCAGAGAAAGCCCAAACTGGAAAATTCTTTGGATATCTGAGTTCTCCCACTCTGGTGTTTTTACAGCTGCTTCTTCCAGCTGGAGCCTCTGAGAGAGTTTCTGTCTGAACGTTACGTGACGAGCTCCATTGCACAGGATGAGACACAAAGAGATGGACAATGGGTTTGTGTCATTTCTAAAGGCCAGAAAAGGTTGACGCTTTACTAGGATACAGTTCTGTATTGTTATTTACTCAGTGTACGTACACATTGCAAGGCTGGCTACCAACTGAAACTTGAACATCCTTCTTGGAACCAGTGGCCAGGTTTATACCAGTGATGGTAAGTGTGGTCCCACCCGCTTGTGGGCCACTTTTAGGTCTTAATCCAGAAGGATGAGGGTCCTGCAAAGAGAAGATGGTCAAACCAATTAAGAAAATAAAATTTACACCAGTATTAACTAGTATAATAGTTCATAGAGTTTCAATATTACTAAAAGAAAAATAATAGAATTAAAATAAAGACAGACAATTCTCCTAAAAGAAAAAAAAAATTATTAGTCATGCTGTAAAAAGAAGTAACAGATGATGTGAGTATACTTATATATTTTCTGTCCTTTATTTTACAAGGTTTTACAAGAATTTTAATTCCCTCTTTATAAAACATAGAGTTAACTGCCATTAAGTCTGTGAGGGCTTCCTGTGGATTTCCTATTTTCATACTTTTAAGATTTCTTTCTTCCTTGTGCCTGAGTCTGGCTTCACCTTTCCTTACCCTTTCCAATATTCTACATCAGCTACAGGACAGACAGAGCAAGGTTGCCAAAATCAGTACTGAACAGAAAGAATACGAAGATTCCCTTTATGTACAAGGCTCTCAATTGTGGTAAGATTGTTATAATTTTCTTGAGCAATGAGCTTGCAAGGAAAGAAAATTTGAAAATGCTAAACTTCTCTTTATGCACCTAGAACCTTGGAGCAGATCCCTTAAAACCAAAAGAAACCAGCAGACATCTTCAAATTGTTTGGAAATCCGTTGGAAATTTATATTTCTCAAATAAGTCCCCTCCTTTTGTTCTCAATTCAGTCTTTGTTTCCGTGACCGTATTCCGGGAGCTATGACAATTACTGTAAATTAACAGTGAGGGCTTTTCACGAAGGGTGTAATTTAATTATTAATTACTCCATCACTAAGCAGTCCCTGCTCCCAGTTGAGAAAAGCATCCCCATTCAGGAGAACGCCCAGGCTGCCGAATCGCGGGAGCCCGAGGCCGCGCGGCCCGCGGGAGACGGGCC
>NW_008586439.1:0-730 GCF_000691845.1 Merops nubicus | reverse complement strand
TTTTGAGGCTAGCCTGGTGGGAAGGAAACCACCCTATATGAAAGTTAGGATTTTTCCTGGCGATAGGTAAGATGTGCTGCCACCTCTCCTTCTGCCAAACTGGGACTCTTAATTTCCCAGTTGTTTTGCTCCCAGAAGGTTATCCACTTGACACAGCCTTTAAAGACTGAGAAAGAATCCGTATAAATATACACAGCATCCTTGGATGCTTTTCCCTTTATAAAAACATTGAGTACAGCATCCAACTCTCCTATCTGAGCACTACCCTCACCTTCCTTTATCAGTCATTTGCCTGTAGAGGGATTAATTGCTGCGGATTTGAACTTCCATGTTTTCCCTTCTATTTGGGCCGAAGCATCTGTGAACCAAGCATTGGCCATGTCACTTCGATACTCTGTAGCCTCCTTAATAGGACTAGGGATTTTTGTCACTAGGTCCTCTTCCCTTGTAGAGGTAATTTGCTCTTGGATTTTTAATTGCTTATCTGGACCCTCTTCAAGTTTGAAGAGGTTAGAGTAATACCCAATTTGGCTATACCATTTCCTGATCGTCCCCTTTTGGGATATTCCATCTGGAGAGGCTCTCCCAGACAGCACTTGGTTGACCACCTTAAAAGGGCCTTGTAAAATTACCTTCTGTTTTTTAACAATTTTGTTAATTTCCTAGAGTGCCGTACAAACTGTCAGCAATCCTTTCGCCTGGGTGGAATATCATTTTTCCGAATCTTTAA
>NW_008586438.1:8181-17937 GCF_000691845.1 Merops nubicus | reverse complement strand
ATTCTATGATTCTATGATTCTACTGCTGGTTCACTGGGCAGTGACTGCCACAGGGAACTGAGGATGGGGCTTTTAAAGATGTTTAACAGCCCACTGGCACCCAGTTCAACTGTTAGCTGAAAGTGTCTCTCCAGTGGTAGCTCATCTGTACTTACACACTCGTGACCTTGCTGTTGACACAGGCCTCAGTAATGTTTGGCCACACAGTATCCACATAAGAAATTCTTACTGACATCACCGAGTGATGATAAAAGAATAACAACCCATTTATACATCATTGAAACTTGCCAGCAATAGCCAAGACTGATATTTTTAACGTGACATCTGACAAAGATGGAAACTGAATAAATAAAGACTAATCAAATGACAAATGTCTCGTGTGGTGCCATTCTGAAGAGCGGGAGGTTCGGGTCACTTGCCGCCACACGAGTTCCCATAGTGCTGTTTGTGAAGTGCTAAGGCAGCAGCCGTGAGCCTGCATGACACAAGGCAGCAACCCTCACTACAACACGTGTGGGTGATGTTCACAGCATGCTTGGGCTTCCATCCTCTAATCCACAGAGCATCTGGTAGTGTTGCAGACAGCAGAACGCTGGTGCTCAATTTATATACAGGTTTCTCTGCTTTTTCTCTACTGAAAAAGTGTAAGTCTGTGTGCTCAAGGAGTTTTCTTCTAAGCTCACCTTGAGCTGAGGACGGTGCTAGACAGGTAAACACAGACCCACCTTCATGGACTAGGCAATTGCCACCAGCAGCATGAGAAAGAACAGCAGTGAAAGAGCAACAGTAGAGATGACAGGGACCAGGTGGCAACAGAACTACAGAGAGGAAGCTAATGTTCAAGGAAAATGCTGAAAGCAGAAACCTTCCATGAAGGGCAAAGCACTTGCCACTTGAAAACTTGACTTCCCTAATGCTTTGTTTTGTTAAGCCCATTCCTGTTGCTTTTACAGTACATGAACAAGACAGAGTCAGTCTCCAGGATGAATGTTTTTGGTGAAGGCTCAAAAAGGGGGGTAAAAAATCTTCTGGTAAAGATGTAAAATCAATCTCATTAAGTAAAGGTTCTCTAAAGCCACGATGAAGGTGGCTTATGCTTACCATAGTGTGACGGGCATCACAATCTGCAAAGCAAACCAATGTTGGTAAGAATTAAGTAAAGCTGCTCCACATACCTGGCTGGAAAACACAGAGCAGTTCTTGGTGGGCACACGGGAAAGTGGCGGGGTGGCTTGTCACCAGCTCAGGCCTCGATCATGTACATCTATCATGTGCTGATGAGAGCTGCAGTGAAGACCAGGCTTGAAGGTGCTCTAAATTCCTGATAAATCAGAGGTGTGCTCCAAAACAAACAGGACACAGTTCAAGAGCATGGAAACAAAACAACACGCTTCACAGGGGCACTCGGCTGCAAAGAGCTGTGGTACAGAACAAGAGGCTGCAACTCGTGTTTCTGCCAAAGAAAGAGCGTGAAGAGGGTTACAGAGAACCACAGCGGGAATCGGGGTCACAAACCAGACTGGAATGCACGAGCACAAAGGAGAAGGGGCTGCAGGGCACGGTGCCTGTGGTCGCACAGGCAGGACGTAGGAGCAGAGACGGGAATTCTGCACCTGCTGCTCCTGCTCCTCCATCTGGCACCCACTGGGATCTCTGCCGGAACACCCGGCCGCCCACCAGCAATGCTCTTCAAGCTTGCTGGGCACCAGACGGAGAGGACCAGAGGAGAGCAAGACAAGAGGACTGCAGCTTTCTCCATTTTTAGTCCACTACATTTATTCAGTTTACAGAAGAGAAAGAATGAGGGCAGCAATCATAGCAATCTTCAAATGAAAGATTGCTGCTGCAAAAAAGGTAATTAAAATTTCTGGGACCATACAGAAGACAAGTAATAAGAGGCTTACAGTGAGGTGTGGAGGTTTAATTAGATTTAGCAAAAACCCCCAACTTCCCAACTGCTGCAAGAACAGCAAAGAAATGGAGTCAACTACTTGATGAGTTCAAGACACTCATGCTACTGAAAGTTTTAAATCAGATTAAACATTTGTCAGGGGAATTTCCTGTTGAGAGTAAGCTGAAATCTCTAAGAACCCTTCCAGATCTGTTCCCATGATCTGTACCTCCACTTACAGTTCATGGCCAAACAAGGTGATTTTAGCTTATTGTCATTTTGTTATTTATGCTCCCACACAACAGTTACCTTGTAAAAGCTGCTTCTGTTACTGTTGTGTGTGGATACCATCCTCTGTGTTAGAGCGTTACACCATGGCGTCTCACAGGGGTCTCCTGATCGCTTCTGAACATCACTACATGGTTTGCATATTTATTTTTAAATCATTTATAGTCACTGATCAAAAGAAATGGCAAACAGCCAAGTTCATATCCTGTGACAAATTTTATCTGATACAAAAAGTCTTCAAGATGAGGAGTAAAAGTAATAAACATGCTCCAAAATATATAGCGCTGGGTGTTCTAAAGCAGTACCAATGCAGTTACAGAGCAGATCAGATCTCAGGTGATTCTGCAGGTTAAAGACAGACAATTACCTACAACCTACATGATGCTCTGCACATGCCAGCAGCTACTATGCTGTAACTACTGATCTACAGATAAACACATCCGTGTGCTAATGACTGGTGGCAAGGAATAGGGTGAACAAGTCCCTGGAGAGACAACCCAGACCTGTTTTCATGAGATCTGTAATATTACAAACCAATTGTCAAATTCTGTTCTAACCTGTGTTAAAGAAAAGTAATTTTTTTCTGGCACACAAAACCGTATTTCCATACCTGCCCATCCTGAAGCTCTCACTGCATTTGTGGAAGACTGATTAGTGATGTGGGAATAGGTTGCAAACAACATATACATATATATACACACATAATATATGGATATTGGAAGAAGGAGATAAGATCAATGCATCTGGACTTAAATTCCTTCTCTCCCCTAATTATGCTTTGACTTTTTTCATCAGTAGGCCAGACAGGTTATTAACCCCTCAGAATGCACACTGATTTAATATAAATCCTCTCTGTCCCTAGAACTTACTTTGGTAAAAATTGTCCCTTAAATCTTACTTTGTTAATGCAGAGCTTATAACACTACAACAAAGGAAGATCAGTGAAAGTCATACGTTATAACAAATGCTGAAATTGAACTCAGTCCAATACAAAATGGCCAGAATAAAAAAAACATATAAATAGTCCTAAGTACACTTTGGTCACCAACTCTGTGGCTGACGGTACTAGAGTGAGCTGTAACAAGTCACCCGTCCATGAAAACAAACAAACAAACAAATCAGAATGCACCAAAAAGAGTTAACGATCAGAATTACGCTGCTCTTCTCTAAACTGGAGAATTCTGGCATCAGAGAGTCAGACACAGGGGCAACAGTGCCTCACACATTCCGGTGAGGCACCAAGAAACCAGTTCAGAAGTTCCTGCGCGCTGAGGGCTCCGGCAGCACCATTTCTGTGTCAGTGACGCACGCTGGCTCGGCGCCGCCATCCAGCACTGTTGGAGAATGAAATCTTCTTAGCAGTGTATGAACGTGGCATGAACGTTTGATTCCCAACATGCAGAAGGAAAATACAAACTGCTAAAAACAAGAAGAATAAAATGAGCTCTCCCAACACTCTAGAGCAAAGGCAGGTGGAGGAGCTGCGAGGAATAGACGGGGTAGCCGAGGGGCGGGTCGGCAGCCTGCACGGTGAGGTTGCGCAGCAGCACGGGGTGCGCCTGGATGCTGTACCGCTCCTCGTCGTCGTTGGTGGCGTACAGCAGCTCCCACGACAGGTTCGCCCACTGCCCTCGGACGGCCTCCGCGTTCAGCTTCCCCACCTGCACCAACAGTTCCTGAAGAGTGAGGACTCGCCCGGTGTAAATTCCCTTTAAGAACAAAAGGACCCAAATGTTCGGAACGTTCTCCAGGAAGATACATGAGCATTTTTGGTTACAAAGCACTAAATGAAGCTTTGGGGCTACTGACTACAAATACCATCCCTTTAAAAATGGCAAAGCACAGAAACCCATTCCCTCAGTTCAGTCCTTCCGTCTAGGAAGACAGTCAGGACATCTTGCTGCAGGTGAAGAATGACGCAGTGTGATTTCCAACAACAGTTGAAATGGAGCACAAACATCATGTTTATTTGCACAGCCTTCATATTTTGGAACATGATTAAAAACAACCCAACCTTAACCCTTGCTTAGAATCATAGAATCGTTTTTGGTTGGAAGAGACCTTTAAGATCACGGAGTTGAACTGTTAACCCAGTACTGCCAGGTCACCACTAAACCATGTCGCTCAGCACCACATCCACACGTCTTTTAAATCCCTCCAGGGATGGGGACTCTACTGTTTCCCTGGACAGCCTGGTACAACGTTTAACAACCCTTTGGATGAAGAAATTTTTCCTAATGTCTAACCTAAAATGCTTACTAGTAATTTTTCTTCTTACCATGTTTGGGTCATGCCCCAGTGAAAAAAGGTATGGCTTTTCCTGAAGAACTGCTTGCTGCCACTCAAGATCCGATACCAGTCCGATGTACCAATCGTTCTCATATTCTTCCAGATAGTTAACCAGCTCTTCGAAGTTCTCAACTGGACCCAGGCTTGCTTTATCAACCATAAGTTTAAAAGTGTATCTGAAATGCACAGAAAGCCACATGGTAAATAGTGCAGCAAAAGACAGGAAGGAGGAAGAAAGCCTCTGCAGGCTGCAGAAGGTGGAGGGGCAACTCTCTAAGTTGCTGCTCACCAGCAGAGACACAGGACATTAGTAGAGGCATGCTTTTAGCTCACCCAGATGCAAAACACATTAGCTTAAACATCCCTCATTCCCCTCAAATACTGCTCCTGCTGCCTGATACGGGGAAGTGCCAAATATCTAACTCCATCACAATTCTCTTGCATTATGGGAACAATGAAAATGGGTTGGGTCTTGCCCACTTAGCACAGTGGATTTCCAGTGCTGGAGACAGCTGCTGTGGGAAGAGAAGAAGGAAGGAATCTCCCCGTCAGTCTTCACTGCCTCAGGTTACAGGCAACAGTGATATAGGAAGATGCTACAAATACATTTAAATGATTTGGTTTTAATGCGAACTCCTCTTAGCAAAATGATAGCTACTTTCAAAGCACAGGACTCTTTATACTTTTATAATCTGAGGGAATGTTTTTCTTTTACCTGAAGGCTTTTAACGCCAGCTGGAACAGCTCTGGTTTGCCAGTTAGCCAATCCAGACCAACAGACCACGGAATACCACCTGTGTACGCTCGGAACACGTGGTTTGGGGCAGGCACGGTGCTATCCAGTCCAAACAGACCAAAACAACACGACAGCACTCCATGGATGTATAAGTCTTTCAAAGCTTTATCTTTCATAAGTTCTTCCAGTAAATTGGAAGGCTTTTCTTTCAGATGAAAAAAATCCAGTTGACTCAAAATGAAGTGGTACCACTGTTCTGGAAACCTCTGCCTCATTTCATTGACTTTGGAAGAAGGCACTGGGGCTGTTCTCCACTCTTCAGGGATGCTCAATAGTTCCGAGTAAGAGCAACTAAATTCAACCCCAGGTAACACTCCCTGCTGTTTCCCTTTGTCTACAGCAGGAAGGCCAAGCATAACAGCCCTGTATAATTTATCTCCTGGTGACATTTCTTGTGGGACATCTTGGCTCTGCATTTCTACAGATCCTGGAATAGCCAGATGTACTTTTGGTGTAGTTTCTGACAGCCAAGGTTCTTTTCTGTCTTTCATTCTGCCACTGGGTTCAGGATCAAAAATGTCACTATCATCAGACCAGTCCTCAACTGTATCAACACTGAAGCTGCCTTCTTCCCTCACAGGCTGGGATCTTTCTGCTACACCACTGTGCTGAATTTCTGGAAAAGACCCTTTTTTATTCTTGTCGGCATTGCCTGAGCTTTCCCTTGTTTTTGATTTTTTATAACAATACTGGACAAGCATCCATACAAGCACTTTAATGAAATCATCTTTCAGATGCTTTAAATTCTCATGAGAGTCAATTATTCCAGATAGCACATTTCTAGCATCAGAATACAGCCGCACAGGTAGAACAGTACAAGGAGTCAAAATGTGTCCAAAATGGTGATTAGGAGAGAGAATCTTCATGTGCTCCTGATGTTCAAAGGCCATTTCAAAAATTTCATCAACTCTGTGAGCTTCAGCAGCATGACAGGATGTTTCCTGCAATTCTAGCCCCTAAAGCATAAATGAAACCAGTTTGGGTTTAGTCTTCCACAGTACACATCCTTAAATGCTAGCAAGATGTCTTCATTTATTCAGAAGAAAATTTGTTGCAAGAAAACAAGTTCCATTGCCACTATTTCCACAACTGAACCTACAATTCTAACTGGAGATAACAGTAATAGCAGAGCACTTGCTACAATATTAGGCACAGATCAATGTCTTATAAAAAATCTTTGCCTCATGCGGATCTTATTAGCCAGCTTATTAAAGATGTTGTGTCACAAGGTAGGTAATAAAAAGTTTCCCATCTGCTAAGCATGGTGGTTGCAAGACTAGTCAATATGGCAATGACACTCACCTTAAAAGAACTGCCTGTAACATCAGGGAAATTAGCTACCTTGAAATGTTATACAGCAAAATGTTTGCATGATTTCCAGACATTCATCTGTCAGTCCTCAGCATGCAGTTACCTTAACATTAACACCACAGTAAGTGAAGCCTTTTTCTAGTACCAATATCCACATCAGTCTATCCTGAAAGCGGCACAAGTAATGTGATCCAGGTAGAGAGAGACCTAGACAAGGAAAATAAAACAAAACAAGAACTATGGTACTGCTGTGGTATTATATTGATGAAAACCTTTTCTACACACCAGCTGTGTTCAACAACAAACACAAAATATTTCTGCATCAACATCAAAACCAGTTTAAGCTGGCTAACTAGTACCTTCAAATCTTAAAGAAACCAGCTGCAAAGTTACATCTTGAAACTGTAGCTCTCTCTTTGAAAGAGCTGTGGAAAGCTGGAAACGCCTCACACAGCTGCAGGACTGCAAGATTCGTACTGGACCAGGCTGAAGCAACCCCATCCTCAATTGCTTTTGTAAAGAGACCTTCATGATTAAAGATCATCTTTGGCTGCATTTTCAAACAGACAGTTCCCACTGTCACCTTAAGATGTAAAATTCTTATGATTGTTGATTACATTAAAGAATCATCATCTAGCACATAAGTATCTTAATGGCCCTGTGGAGTACAAAGTCTGTTTGTTATGGGAAAAAAAAAAATCTAACTCCATAAGATCTGTAATCTACACCACCAGTTCCTAAACTGACTGTCTATATTGCAGAACGATTAGAAAATATCCCTTAGGGTGTGAAATCCAGAGTGCAAATTATTCTGCTGAAGTGTCAGCTTACCAATGACATATCAGCACACCCATTTTATAGACACACAAATAGAGGCAGAGTGAGGGCACCTGCTCATCTTCAAAGATCTGTGAATGGGCATCATACACATTGAACACTAAAAGCAGTTGCAGTGCAAATCATCTGAAGTCTTTCCAAAACACTATGTCTGTGTAATAAATCTGATATCACTGTATTCAGTTTGACATCACCAAAAATACAGCCACACAAAATACACTGGAATTTAGAAATCAAGTCCTGAACAACTTCAGATCACACACTGAAGTAATCAGCACTCAAAAATTCCACGATCTGGCTCTCACTGTAAAAATTAGATGATACTTATGTCCAAAATACGGTACTTTTTCTCTCTTCTACCTATTTCAATAGAAAGCGCAATGCCAACCTTCCTTACAGCTGGTGATTGTACTGTACTTAAGTTCCAGCCTGCTGTGAACTTCTCCAACACAATGGCGCTGTTCTTAAGCATGATATTTGCTTCCAGTTTCTGACCTGCTTCTGCTGTCACTCATCTCCAAGTGACCACTCACTCGCACAGAGAATTTTAGTTCAGAATGTTGTAAGGTGAAATCAGTGAAACCAACCATTAAGCTGTAGTTAAAATTTAAGTAACCTTTTCTATCCCACTGAGCTAATGAAGTGCATTTTCTTGCTAACATTTTGACAAGATTTTAATTCTTTTCTCGCCAGCTGTTAAAGCTACTAGAACTCCTTTACACAGGAAGAAGTATGGTTTTAAATTAAAATAGAAACACACAAAGTGGTACCTCTCCCTTTTGAACTCATCTGAGAACACATTTTTTTTTTCTTGCTTGAAGACATTAATTCATAGATTTTCCCATCAAAGAAGAGACTTTTTCCCCCTCAAGGCTAGTCTTTTAAATTATTTAATCCACCACAGTCATGATGGCAATGGGTAAACCTTTCTCTAAAAAATATGTATAGATATAAAACAGATATTTATACATTTATCTGTAACATCTATTTTATATATAGAACATACCTAGGCTGATGTAGTAGACAAGATGAAATCTCTCTGTAGAAGAAAATGCTTCCTACTTTTATTTTGTTAGTACCTCTCTCTACACCAGTACTAAAACTGCAGCAAATGTTTCCTAGTAAAGCACTTGCATATAGTCTTCAGAAAAGAGTGATTAAGGTTAACTTCCACTGTCTTTAAATTTTTGCCCATTTTTTCTAGCCACAAACCATTTTCTAAGAGACTTAGTTAAATATTTGCCTCTTGCCTACGGGCAGCGATCTTTTGATTATTTAGGTTACACAAAGACTGTTTCTCAAGAAAACAAGCTTGCAATTTTAACAGTTATTCTGTCTCCAGCTGGGAAAAAGACTCATCATTTCTTCACCTCTGTTTATAGAATTCTGTGAAATACCCACCATGATGCCTTTCACAGGTTTTAAGACCACAAGTGTTGTTACAACACTACCCTAACTGCCTGCACAAGATAGGACATGAAGTCTTATCAGCTGGTTCTGTTCTCAACTGCTTACTGCTAGTTAGGCTACATCATGTTTTACAAACAGATTGTAAACACACCATATTGACCATACCTAATTAACACAGCCAAATTAGCAAAGCCACTTTGCAATCCTGAGTAATGCGATTGATCCAGAGAAAGACTCGTGGAGCAGGATCTGACTGGTTTGGGTTGGAAGGGAGCTTTACAGGTCACCTAGTCCAACACTCCTGCAGGGAGCAGGGACATCTGCAACTAGAGCAGGTTGCTCAGAGCCCGGTCCAACCTGACCTGGAACGTTGCCAGGGATGGGCATTGACCACCTCTCTTGGCAACCCGGGCCAGGGTCTCATCATCCTCAGTGTAAAAAATTTCTTCCTTGTATCTAGCCTGAATGTCCTCTCCTTTGTTTAAAACCATCACCCCTTGTCCTATCGCAACAGGCCCTGCTGAAAAGATATGTAAGACACAGCCACATGAACATGCAGAGTGAAGCACAGAGCCGTTTGACACACCTCCTCCTCCTCCTCTTCCTCCTCCCCTCTACTGACTATCAAGAGAACTCCTCAATTTATCACCCCTAATTAGGTGGGACAAGTCCTTTTATGTTTAGTACGAAAAGATTAGGATTGATACTGTTTCATCACCATTTAGTCCCTCCTTATTTTAAAGGATAACCTTAAGTACTTTTTACAAGAATGTAGTAAGGAGTAATGTCTGAGGATGGAAGCAATCACTTTTCCCTCAGCTGAACAATCTCCGAGTATCAGCTTTACCCTATGCCGCGAAGGGTGGTTTAAACCAGCTGTCACCATTCTCCTTTGTCCCACAAAATCACGTTTCCTACAACACTGAGCCACGTT
>NW_008586438.1:0-8171 GCF_000691845.1 Merops nubicus | reverse complement strand
GGCTGCCGGCAGCCAGCGCAGCCTGCAGGGCGCCGGCCAGGCTCGGGACCAGCTGCTGGTAGTACACGCTGTCGGGGCAGGTGCACGCCGCAGTGCCCACGGGGCCCGGCCAGCTCCGGAGGGGCCGGGGGAACCCCACCAGGAACACGGGCAGCGTGAAGAGCGGCAGCAAGGGAGCCGAGAGCAGCGCGGAGATGGCGACCAGGGCCAGCAGCACCGGGAAGAACACTGCGTTCAGCGCGATCAAGGTGGCAGCAGATTTCCGACGCTGCTTCTTCTCCGTCCAAGACGTCAAAAGGATAGCGACAGCAAAGTGCAGCTTGGAGACAAACTGAAGCAGTCGGTCCCGCAGGAAACCCACCTGCAAGACACGTACAGCAAGCACGTTCACTTACATCTGGTATCACACCATATTCAGCACTGCCAAAGCTCCCTCGCCCACAGCAATTTTAATAAAGTGAAGCATGATTATCACTGACTGGTATTAAGAGTGTGCATCTTAGTAACAGGCTTTTACCTTCTGTTTCCTAGGTCCTAGACTCCATAGTTCTCTAATAGGGGAGGCTAAGGAAAGAGAGACTTGAAGTGACAACTATCTGCTTAAATTTGCATTATGACAATTACCAGCAAGAGTCTGATTCCTGTATCAAGGCTCCTGTTCCACCAGAGGTCTGGATTAAACACCAGCATTTGTGCTATTGACACGAGCACTATGTCCAGTAGGGCATTTTCTGTATTCTGCCAGACCTAAAATAGACATATGTTAGATGTACATTTAAAAATGTGTTTATCTTCTTTCATGACCTGGAATATTTCTTCCAAGTCATCTTAATACTTAAATCATGTAGAAGAGAATTTCTTAGGCTAACATATTTAAAATTCAAATTACCATCCTAAACATTCTTGTGAATCCAATGCAAACAGACACAGAATGAAGATTTTGTAGAGAACGGTCTAGTGACAGGAATGCTATCATGGCAAATGGAGACACTGTAATTGAAATAAAAGAATCATTGATTTCTTTTCAAAAACATAATCAAAGTCTACAGACTTTGCAGTCTTACTACAGAATGGAAATCCTGGCATAAAGAGAAACCCCTTCCCTCCGTTATCGCAAACTCTTTGCATTACCCTTCCAGGATATCAAACTGTGCATTTGCACAAATGCCCCAAGATGGCAAACGTAACAACTGAGTATCAGCGTAAACTTGATGTTACTTTGTTGTTTCCCCAGGAGAATTGGAATGGTTACATAAATAAAAATAAACATGGGAATAACACTCATCAATCCACTTTCCCATATTGAATGCTTCTTTACAAAATCAAGTAATTTAGATCAAATTTTGGTTCCCTCAAAGTAGATACATTTGTCCCTAATCTACCAGAAAGGAGCCTGTTCATTTTACTAGCAAGCTGTAAGAACCAAATATTTACTCAGCTTGAAGACTCTCAAGTCAGTTTTGTTTCTGAGGATGTTTTAAGAAACATACAAGGGCCATTTTTTCAAAAGCCAGTACTGATGTTACAACTAAAATCTTTCAAGAGCCCTGGCTTTCCGAGCTGAACTTTTGAAAAGTACTACTTTTTAGATTCAACCCTAAAAAAGAAATAAAATCACTAATCACTTTCAAATATTCTGAACCAGTAATTTTGACCTCAATGCACAATTTAGCAAAACACAACAAATAATTTCAGCTACTTATTTTCTTAGTTCTTTCACAGAATCTTGCACATACAGTAATTCTAGCGTTGTTTCAATCTTCCTACAAGCATCATCTAACAAACAATAGACAGTGTGTATTCCTACCTAGTGTTAGTAAAATCCTCCTGACAACACCAACTTTCATTAGCCTTCTTTGCTTCTCCATGAACACAGTCACAGTCCTGACATCCTTTGGGTAAAAGGGGTTTCGGAAGACTCCAAACAAGTACACTCTCTGAATCTCTCTAAGAATCCACATAATTGTAAGTAACAGGATCAGAACATAACTCGCTATAGCCTGGGGACTGGCTGTGGAAAATGATGAAAAGCCTGCAAACTGATGCAGCAGGCTAGCTTCTAGGAGAGCAAATGTCAACACAGTCCCATAAAAAAGAAACTCCCTCCACCCAAAGTGTATTCTAAGGCCTCTGTGCATATTCTTAGATTTTCTGGAGGCTAAATGGCTGATCATGGTGTGTTTGAAGGCAAACCCAATCTCGCTTAGGTTAAGACTCAGTATGAACCCAAATCCAGTCATGAAGAGGATCACACCGAGAGTGCTGGGAATGAAATACGACGCTATTGCTGTTCCAGCAGAAATGAGAAACATTACTAATAACCTGTGAAGGAGAAAATAAAAAAGATTTGCTTGAAAAGAAAAAGGTTATAAACAATATTGATATATTTTACAACCATATAAACAACATTTACTTTGTGTTACTTGACACAGGTGAACCTCCTAGTCCAAACTCCAACAGTTGTTCCATTCCCCACAGAAAAAGCGCGTCAAGCGGGGGCAGAATTCCCATTGCCCACAAGAATGGCAGAAAAAGAAATATGATGTGCAAAATCTGGTTTGTCTGTTCTAGAATGGGTGTGTTGACAGCAAACCTGGATAAAAGAAGAAACACATTTGACTTCTGTTAAGGAAAAAGATAACTCATGTGCAGGAAGACTTTTTGTTTAGCTACTTCAGCAAAGCCAGAAGTATAAACATTACAAATTCAATCTACACCACCTCAAATAGTTTCTTTTAAAAGG
This sequence comes from Merops nubicus, assembly GCF_000691845.1. Classification (NCBI taxonomy): domain Eukaryota; kingdom Metazoa; phylum Chordata; class Aves; order Coraciiformes; family Meropidae; genus Merops; species Merops nubicus. The sequence goes on along the minus strand of NW_008586438.1, from coordinate 5,428 downwards.
AAAAATAAGAACATACATTTATGCTTTGGGCAGTAATGCACCAATTAGAACACCAGAACATAGGCTAATTTTTTTGTTCAAAAGAGTGGGAGCCTTCAGATAACGTAGATGAGTCAAGAATTGTTTTGATCCTATTGAGATAATACACTCAAGAAATACTTGTGCAAAAAGAAAGGTCCACGGGCTCCAAGACCTCAACTGTTTAACAGAAAAAATGCTAAGCATTTTTTCAGAATTACAAAACAGAAACTTATGCAAGTCCAAGACCCAGCTTAAGTTAAAGATGATCTTAAGTTAAAGGTGGACTGCTAAGGTATTTGTTTTCTTTCTACTACTTACTAAATAAGCAAGCCTCAAACAAATTTGTCAGGAATTTAAAGAATGTCTGAATTTTCTCCTCAGAAAATTAAACAAAAGAACTTGAGCTCTAAGACCACGTGTATAATTCTAACATCACACTTGAAGAGGCAACAAGGGTAAATCATTAACAAAGACATCCCCAAGCGCAAAACTAGTAAAATCAAACAACTTTTTTTTTTTTTTAAATGCATTTGCAGTACCCCAACCATAAAAGAATAAAATATGTACATGTGACAAAGTGATATAAATATCACCTGACAAGGAGAAAAAAGGCATAAAGTAAATCTAAAAGCACCTTGCTCTAAGAGATTCTACAAACACTTAGCTGAGACACTTGTGAAGAGTGAAAATATGAAAGTCTGCCATTTGTAGACTGACATAATTCTTTTGTATTACAAAAGCACTTGAAAATCCAAGTTCAAAAATCCATATAACAAAGCTACAGCAGTGTTCACATTTGCTTATCCCTTCATTAAAACCAAACGCATGGTCCTTTTTTGCCTTTACTTTAAACCTCCCTACAATCACTTTGCAGAAATTAAATCAGAAAATATTCCTGGATGAAATCTGGATATAAATCCAGTGCTCTTGAAATTTGCAGTGTTCAGATCTATGACCCTATGTCAGGAACATGTTTTTTTTGAAAACACACCTTTTAAAAGCATGTTGATGCAAATGCTTTTGTACAGAAATACTGAAATGGACATTGTAGAAGACAATTTCAGCTGTCCCTTACTTAGAAACTCCTTTTCCTAATTCATGCCAGTTGCTATAAAAATTAAGAACAACCTTTTATGCAAGAGCGTAGAGTCTCATTTTTAACCACATACTCTTCTAGCTTCTTTCTTTGGAGTTCCTACAGTGGATTAACTTCTCAAATTTTCCTCAGAGTAATCACTTCATCTTTCTCATTAAATATATGTAGAATAACAATTACATTAATTAGCTAAATACTATATTAGGTTTACCTGTGTGCAAGATCCACTGCAATGAAGATAAAAATATAGAAAGGTCTCATCAGAGCAGTGATTTCGTAGGTATCCAGTGCCTGGAAAGTGGCTGTCTCGGTAGCTGTATTTATGATTAATGAGTACTCTCCTATACAGACTGTCACCCACCCAAACACAAAGATGGCAACAGTTCCTCCAATGCTGCTGTAGAGTGAAGTTATTCTGTTTGGCAGCAAATACCAAGTTCCCAGCCCACACAACACCCCTGCCAGAAGGGAATGAAATACAGTGTTGATTATATACTTCTTGCCAGGAATAATAAATTTTACTGTCTCTGAACCTACACAGCCGGAAAATTCAAACTCATCTTCATCTGTTAGGGTATTCTGAATCTGCATTCTTTCTACCGTCACCACTTTCTGCTTTGCATACAGATTTGTCATCTGAAGAATAAGTGCAGTAACAAACATCAGTCCGCCTGAAAGTGCTGCAGTATAGTAGTCTTTCATAACACCCAACTGGTACAAAAGTGTTCCTACTCCTCCCAAAACCCATGGCGTCAAGAAAAGAATAATCTGATTCACATATACGTAAGGAGGGGCACAATAGCCCAGTTTAAACCGGGGACCTCCCAGCACGGTCTGCGGAAAGCGCTTCAAGAAGAACTCCTGTTTGTAATCATTCAGCAGAGGTACATCTGGACCCATTCTTATGACTCAGGAATGCTGGATGAGTATCATTTTTCCTGTAAGAGAACAGGAAAAAAAAAAAAAAAAAGATAGCAATATTACTGAACCTGGAACTCATCATTTAACCAGGGAATTCTTTTGCCCTGTTTTAATTTACTAATTTCTACTGGAATTCTGACATGTTGGTGTTAGTAGACATCATCCTAAAGCACCCACAAAATCTGCTAGAATACAACTACTAAGCAAACACCCAAAATGGAACAAGACTTTTTAAAACAAAGAACACATTAATGATCTGAAGCTTTAGCCAACAAAAAACCCCACATAATCTCTTCTTGGGAAATAAAACCAACTCATTTCCATACCACAACACCTTCCTAAAACTGAATTATTTTTTTTCCATCTGGTCTGATTCCAAAGGCATTTTGCCAGAGACTTCTAATTCCAATTAATCCTGTTAAGGATCTCCATATAAAAACAGAAGAGTCAGTGATTTCAGTGAACAGCCACATAAGTGCAAGGGTACAGTCACACAGAGGTTCCTGTAAAAGTCAAGGCCTTATGAAATAAACAAACAAAAAAATATAGTACAAGTGTTAAAAATTGTTTTTCCACATCAGCATTTTTACTGTCCTCCCTACACAGCCTAGTTGCAGAGTAGGGTCTTGTACTAAGCACTACACAAGACATAAAATAAACAGTTCACTTTCTGCTTCCTAAAGGCATATAAAATAAAAAAATATAAGCACAGTACTTTTGAGTTGTAGCAGAAGCAGCACATATTCTTCTCTATGTCAGTGGAGAAAGCTGAAAAAGGGAAAAAAGATACCTGTAAATGTTTACAATGAATCATCAAATAGAAATGAGATGTGAATGTTCATTTAAAGAGGATCAGGCAATGTAGAAATCAAGAACGTAAGATGATCACCATGCTACTGAAATATAATTTTATGCTACTAGTCAGGAAAGCAAGAATCCACAATTGACAAGTAGAAAACCCCAAGCTAAGAAACAGTGAGAAAAACAGCACAAAAATGCAACTAAAGCACTTCATTAACAGTAATTCTGAAAATGTTGGTGTGCATTAGGAGATGGGCAAATACTGAAATTTGGACTTTCTTTTACTGGACCTGTACAATCTGATGAATACCTATACACCATCATTGATGATGTATTAAAAATTAAACACTTGGCTGCCATGGAGTTTCCAAATTACTGTGATCTTTTCTTTCAACAATAACAAATGCTTTTAGGCACTTCTGAGAACAATTTACTCCTTAGATATCAATCCCTTAACTGTCGGAGGGCACTGATCATCACAGAACTAAGTTAGAAACAGTGCAAAGGGGAGATTGAAGGCCACTCATATGCATTAATTGTAACAATAAATTTCCATTCAGGGTCCCCAAAGTCAGTACAGCCTAGAATGGAACGTAGGACCCCACAGGCTCTGTAACTACTCTCCGGGTAGGCTGTGGAATTATTTTCTTTAAACTACAAATTCCAAATTGGAATTTTACACATGGAATATTGAAAACGGGTTTTTTGGCCTTACGATTTCAAGCCATTCAAAGTTTCTTAAGGGAAGGAGAAGGCAGCAGTCAGTCTTAATGGAAAAGACAAATGTTGACAATGGAGAGAATTCATCGCAGTCAGCTCAGGAATTTTAAAATGTAACAGGGACACACCCAACTAAAAACACATTTCAAATGTAATTAAAAAGAAAAATTCATCATTCAGCTAATCTTGTTTAGGAAAAGAAACACTGTTTACAGGGCTACACAGGCATGAAGCTAAGTTGCTGTCAAAGTTATGTACAGTAGATTTAAATGTACATAAATGACACAAGCTGAATTTTAAAAGAAACAGAACCAAAAGGTGCATTGTTTTTCTTGGAAAACAGTGTTCTGGCAGCTGTGCTTTTCTGCTCTAAGAACAGCTATTTTTGTTTCAAGTTCTAGTCTGCGTTTGTGTTTGTCAGTTTATATTGCCAGCAAAAAGTTACCAAAACATTTCTCTTACAGTTTCTGTGTAAACAATAGACATCTTTGTGCAAGACACAAAAATCTACGCACATAAACAATATAGTCCCACTTGGCTCTTCCCCACAACAAGCCACAAGAGGATGTGAATTTGTTTATAAATGAAAATCCCAAGTCTTAATCTCATGAACTATGGAAACGATATCCTTGACTATCCTCCTGGCTTCCAAATAGTCAGGCAGCACATCAGGACTTCACAGCGGCACTCGTGCGTGTCTCCTTACTTCTGTGCAAAGTCCTAGCAACAAGGCTCCACACGTTAGCTGGTGTTTACAGCACCTGGCTTCAATATACATTCCTGACATACAGGCCTGGCCTGACTTTGACAGCTTGCCTGGTTACCCAAACAGTCCACACCACAACAGTTTGTCATCACCAGCAGGGATCCATGAGACTTAGATACTATTATAACAAGGATGGTAAGATGAATTTAACACCATAAAGTCATTTAACAAGTTCCCCCCTGCAATAGCCTCTCTGAGTTCTTATTACAAAAGGAAACAAAGCAAACCTTACTCAAATTCAGGCAGAAATTCACAGTGAGAGCATGACTTTTTGCCTAAACCAACATCACCCTTCATGTCCACTGATGGCAGATGAGCTCAGTGCGGTTTGATTTTATTTCAAGCAGATTACAGAACACGTGTATCACTCTCAGCTACCTAAGCTGTTGAAGCACATAAGGCTTAAAGATAAAGAAGAAGACCACTACCTTAGTGGTCTTCTACCTTTAAAGAAGACCACTTACCTTAGTGGTCTTCTAGGTCTTTTCACGCAAGACTAAGTAAGGGTTATAAACCACCTGCTAGCACAGAAGGAGAAACAACAGAGTGGGAGGTGCAGGAGGAGCTGTGGGCAGCCTCTGTCCAGGCAAATCCAGACACACGCCTTGCTCACCCATGTGCCCACACACCAGCACCTCTACTCCGTGGCTCCAGACTCAGCTGTGCTCCAAGCCGGCTTCCAACCCAGCAGCCAGAGGGAGTAGCAGGCTGGGAGCCTCAACAGCAACAATGCCATCTCCTAGTGAGACCAGGGACGCAGCATTTTAAGCCAATGCCTCCATCCAGTTATGTGAAGAGCATCCCAGGACCAGCTTTGGGAAGGGCTGAGGCCGCCTCCCTTCCAAGACACATCTGCAGCGGACCAGACAGGCTCCCACAGGAGCCACCATACCTCCTACCAAGCTGCTTCTCCCACAGGTTTTCTGAAGAAACGGAAATGAAAATAATCAGCCAAGCAACCAAAAAATAAAGCCTCTGCTCTCTTTTTTCAGCTCTGTAGGGGAAGGGAAGCCAGGCAGCCGGCGGGCAAACCCAAGGGAGGGCCACAGCAGTCAGGCAAAGCAAGGCTACGGTCCGCCGACCCTCCCTGCTTCGGGGAGGCC
>NW_008586437.1:0-2807 GCF_000691845.1 Merops nubicus | reverse complement strand
AGAGTCTGTTTCCGTACGTCACTTCCACCATTAAACACCTTTGTGACAGAAGTTTGTCTTATGTTTAACAGAATGTTATTTTAAGGATTAATTTTTCCAAAGTGTTTGTTTAGTTTTGTTTCAAGTACTAAGAACTGGAAACTAGACAAAGTTCTGTGCACTTGAATGTTCTTTTTATATAGTCAACATCCATTTTTCCTTTTGTTGGCAAATGTGAAAGGAGTCTTTCTAATTAGGAAGGTACCTGACATGTACCAAAACCTGCAAAGATTATTTTTGGATGCTATTTTTGCCAGAGTACTTTGAGTATGTCTAGAATAAGAGACCAAAAGCTGCGAAGTGGCCTTTAAAACAGAAGAGAGAAAAGATGATTGGATTCAGAGGAGACTTAATTCTCAAGTAAATTTTTAAAAACCTAGACAAGTCCCTCACAGCTGTCATACTCTAAAGCCTGGGAGTTGCATAAGAAATTTTAGGACTAACTAGAAGTATTAAAGAGATCCAGAAACATGAAAAAGGCATGATCTTCAAACATTACATATTTGCAGGGTCACAGTCCTGAATTGGGTTACACTTACCTATGTAATTATCATTGCTGTAATAGAATTAGCTGAAAAAAAATCTTAATAGAAACCTACTTTCCCCTTGCTGATGGCAACAGTGACAGCCAGAATGTGTCTCCTTCTTTCTGCATCTGTTGGTAAAACTGCAGGTATAGCTTCTCTCTACAATCATCACTGGTGCAGTCATCTGCAGCCAAGTGAAAAATCAATGAAGCAACAGTACAGACTGTAAAACTGTATTATAACATCACCAGGTCTTCACTACTTTAACAATACTGTCAAAAACTACAAAAATAGTTCTTTGAAGCAAGGTTTTTTTCCCCCCCTTTTCTTTTTCCCTGAGGAAATTTCTCAGACATGCAAGAAGGCATGAGAAACGTGGCTGATTTTGGCTGTGTAGGAGTCACCAGAAATGAGCTTGCTTGCCTATCTCCAACATAGAGGCGTATTCCAATTTTCTGTTTAATCTGCAAAAGAGACACATGGTTCTTCCTCACAGGATGTTTTGCATTGCCAAAGTAACTCAAGAGATTTTTGTGGGCAAGGATTCATCCTCCACCCTTGAGTCAAGTGTAGTATGTTCCCACTACTAATTCTCAAACACAAACCACTTGTAGCTCCCAGTTCCCAGCCACTCCTCACAGCTCACAGTCCCACGCCAGAGAAATGAACACTCTTCAGCTGGAGCTCTGAGAAGCAAGTCCTGCTCTCACAGCCTGCTCTACAGTCTCAAGGCCTGCTAAACCCACCCACTGCCAGAGAAAGAGGATACTGCAAGCAAATCTTACAGAATTTTACGTTGGTGCAAGGTGGTAGTAGACCATCTACTGCCTGTTGCAGTCCACACCTTCCACTTCTCATCTCCATTTTTCCACTTCTCATCTCAATTTTTGAGAACATCGTTCAGCAGTTCAAGCCTCAACATATATGCCAGATATGCCCAAGAGTGGTACATGCTGAAGACAGTACCTCTGAAGTGACACCTTGCCTCAAGAGGCAAGACAAAAGACAAAGATCACACAGACAAAAGGCATGGAGAAGGCTGGAACTGCAACCCAGCTAAAAAACACACCCAACTTCCCCCTGACAGCACCTGCTGTTAACAGATGTGCTCACATCACTCTCGAAGCACAGCTCCGAGAACCAGCAGCAGATCCCGAAGGTGCCAAGCATGCTGAGAAAGCCCATCCTCCCCCTCCGAAAGCCCCCGAGGCACAGGGCGCCCAGCCAACCCTGCAGCCCGAGGCACTGCCCAGGCGCTGTGTGCAGCCTTCGCTGGAGCTGTTCCACCCAGGGGCTCTGGGGGCTTGCAGAGAGAGGCATTAAGGAACATTAACAGATGTACTAAAGGAGAAGTTTAGGTTTAGGTTCTGGCATAAGCTGCTACCAAGCACCTGGCTCAAATGTAACACATACTGTTGGTCTGGGTGGGTTAGCAGGAGAAAATACTTCCCACGCCAGGACAAAAGCATTTACATAAGAGTCCTGTCTTAGTCATGCTGTTTTTCATGGTTGCTACCAAAAATAGCATTATTTCATCTCTCACTCCCTGCTTCTTTTGCCCTGAGAAACTGAAGTGAGCACCCAGCGGGGCTGATCAACCCAACTGCAGGATGAGCAGATCTTGATCTAATGGTCTGGGACTTACCTTCTGATGGCATCCAGAGCTTATGTGACATATGCCTGTTCCAAATTTTGTCAGCCGTTGCACTCTGTACTCTTTATTCATGCAGTTTGAATCATGGCTGGTTTTATTTCTGCTTAAAATACTTGAAAGAAATAATCCCCAACATGGACTAAATGCTTTGTGACATATGAAAGCTTTGGCTGATGGCACTGATTAGAAAATGAGGCACAAAACGAGTGTTTCAGACTGCAAAAATGTGCGGTATGGAGAAATAAACTGATTTAAGCCAGATTTAATTTTGCTGCAGGGTACAGCTTTGTGCTCTAAGTTTAATGATGAAGCACATTCTCGGTCATTTTATAGACTTCTGGGAAATGGGACTGTGAGCAGTTGATACCTTGGTTATCAACAACTTTTGGTGCAAAAGCTTCAAATAACTTTTGTCTAGAAATAGAATAGCTCTGTTTGGTCATCCTCATACGATGAGTAGGCATTTCTATAAATACTTCTAGGTTCAAAAAAAGGCAGGAAGTCTGTTGTCTTTATCAGCCACTAATTTTCACTCATAGTTGCTAGTAACTTTAAAAGCGCTTGTTCCCTACTAACTTCTCTGCTGT
>NW_008586436.1:0-15560 GCF_000691845.1 Merops nubicus | reverse complement strand
CTAAAGGGGGAAGCTCCCCTTTTCCCTCCCCGCCCTTCCGCTCCCCAGCTCTTTGTTCTTTGCCCCTTTGTTCTCGCTCCTCGGCGTTTGCCCTAAGTTTCCGGGGGTGGGGGAATGGGGGGGGGGATGGTATGGAGGAAAGTTGCTGAAAGCTGAGGAACTACAGTAAGCGGATGCCGGAGCAGTAGAAAGAGGCGGGGGTCCCTTTCCGGGGCTACAAGTCATGCCCCAAATTCTGTCGCTTTCTCTGACTTGCCCAAAGGATCCGTGTGTAGCGCCGGAGACTGGCCCCGCTTGCTCCGATGCTAAGGCAGAAGGGGGAGATAGGGGTACCCTTAGGGACACCCTCTTTTCTACATTTGAAGGCATTCGAGTGGTCAGCTGTTCTTTCTGGTGGGAAAAGAAAAAAAAATAATAACCAGTGAACATGCTGTGATGAGAGGAGGCGGTAGGTCACCCAGATGAAGGAATTTGAAATGTTCCATTTTAGGACACACGTATTGGTTTTAGTTGCACAAACCCAGAATGGATTTGGCTTTGTTGCTTTCTTTTTGACGTTCTCCCTGCTTGCTTGGAAGGGCTACGGTGGAGTGTTGTGAGGAGTTAAACAAGTTGGTGCTTACTCTCGTAGCAGATGGAATATCTTCATACAGTAACATCGCAGCTTAAAAGACAGCTTCAGCATGGTTAATGGGAGACCACACAGTATGGTTTGGTTCTGACAATCATAATAAAACTTCATTGGATGAGGAAAACCTCTCCGCTCAGTACAGTATGGTATAGCCTTATCCTGACTTTGCTGATCGTAATTAAAAGCTGGAGAGCTACAAGCTTATTTTGCTTTGCACTGAGAAACCACCAATAACTTTGCAAGTATCAGTTATCACAGGATTCTTCCCTCTGCCTCTGATACATGAAAGCAGGAAGACTTTACTTGGGTGAGTTAGGTGTTGGGGAAGCTGATGTAAAAGGAAGCTTTAATACGGTATATTGGAATAGGTCACAACAGTTTACAGACAGAGCCAGGTTTGAGTCCTGAACTCCATCAGACTTCCCTAACAACGCTGTTATGCTGTGCTCCCACCTTTATAACTGAGGATATGATAAATGAACACAGCCCTTGGGTGTTTGCTGAAAAGCTGCTTGAATGTAATTCTCATATTTCTTGAAATCAAGCAAATGTCCATAAATATTTATAGCAGTATAATGTACATTTACTGGTTTTTTATATGCAGAGATTCTATTAATTTTAAAAAAAAATATTATTTTCACAGTGCTTTTGTATTAAATAAGGTTTTATGTAGAAATTTACAGAAAACTTCCAGAATTTGTATGCATTTTTCTGATATCAAACAACATAAAGTTTAGAGATGAGGTAAGATAAGATAGAAGCTGACTAAATAAAAAAAAAAAATCCCAACCTAAAACATTTAATGTGAATGTGCTAATAGGGATCATATCATCCTTCTGGCAGATGTCAAACCCCAGGATCAATTTTTTTCAAATTAAATGGGTTTTGATTCAAAGTGGTGTGTGGCCTATTCTTCTGGCTTTGTTTTTTTTTTTTTTTTTCCTAATGTTGAGGAGAAACAATCCCAGTGAGAAGTCTGGGAAACTTGGAACTGGAAAATCCAGCTTTAGATATTTCAAGGTGGAAATTCAAGCTCAGAAACTGTTCTTGAAAACTTTGACCCTTATTTAGGAGCATCGTTCACAGTTCAGTGTAATGGTTGGTGACTAGCAAAGTAGAGAAAGATACAGGCATTGTATTGGATACATTGGTGATATTTGTAGTTTCTAGCTGAGTGTGTAGTAGATCTACACAAATCTCCTAGTTTATTGCTTAAATTGAGGGGCCAGCTGCATTACTTGGTATTCTGTTTATATCATAGTGCTCATAATGTGTTGTTGCAATAGCCTGGTAAAAATGTTCAATGCCATTTATAACGAGGAATCTGTCTTAAGCAATACTATAATCAGTAATGGCTAACATTACTGAGAGCAACAGTTTCAGCAAATGACTTGCTGCTCCAGGAGTTAACAAAGGTACAGCTGTAATTTTGTTCAAAACTAAATAAAAGCAGACATTCAAGAAGAAGAATATAAATTTAACTGGAAAAAAACAGATCTTACAGAATGCTGGGTGTGATCCATAGCAGTTGCTTCTGCCTTGGTAATGATGGCGATTAGAAGGCCAAGTGATGGTGCTTGGTACTTGTTCGAATAGAGGGTTTCTGCAGCATGAGAAAAATTAATCTGTGACTCAAAAACATCCACTGGAGAAAGGCTGTTTGCTTTTCTTCCAGTGCTAATTAATCTTCCCTTTTTGCTTGCACTTTTTACTAATATATGTAGATTTCCTTTTAGCAGATGAGAAATTTTATATATATTTTTAAAAACTCAATCAGACAATCCGTTACTACTTCCCTTGGGAAATCTGACATCAAATACGCATTACTAAATATTGTGCTGGATTTCAGAGGGCAAACCTAAATATGTAAAGCCAACTTGCGATTTTGTTGTCTTGTGTTTTTTGGGGTAGGGGACAGACCTACTGAGTTGTACTAGTTTGCTAAACTACTGAGTTGTTTAAATGAGACGTCAGGGAAGACTTCTTACATCTGTTTTTTTTATCATCTTTGTCTATTGATAATATTTGCAGCAAATGAGGGGACAATTATGTTGCTTTTATTTTTACTTCATTTACACTTGTTATTATATCTAAACAGTTCAAAACAGTATCAGTGCAGAGGAGTATGGCACAAAATCAGAATAAGGAGAAAATAAAAAATGAATGCTTTGTTTTAAAACAGATACCTCTAGGCAAGGTGTTAATGAATACCAATTCATTTATACAGTTCTTAAATGGGAAAGCCTTCAGTTTACAACAAAAGCAAACAGCATGTCATACTGCACTTAGCAGATGTTGGCATGCTAACTTTAGGAAAATAGAAAGCATCAGTCCCATTGATATCCCTGCAGAAAATTAGATCTTGTGGGAAGGGAGAGAATGTAACTATAGGAGTTAAGAAGGGGGAGTTAACATCTTTAATATTGTATGTCTTTTCCTTTATCAGTTTATCTCAATTTTAACAAAATTAAAAGATTTTATTTTCTTGTAAATGCCCATGTTTTATTCTATTGGTATATACTTAATAAAACTAAGATAGTCTTCAGAATAATGCAAAGATTAGGCTTTCACATGTTAAAAGGGCCTTTACTACGTGTGAAATTGTCACTAACCATGGTAAACAGTGGCACACTTCAGCTAAGATACAGTTGCTGAATAAATACCAATTTAGATGAATTTTTATTGATTTATTATTTTTACTGTTATGGATAGAGAGACCTGGAGCTCATTTCATTAATTGGGTATAGGAGTGTACTTAGGATTATTGCCTGAACGTAGTAAATACTCTTCCAACAAAAACTGTTGATGATGATGCATTTCCATCCAAGTATTTAATCTGTTTCAAAATTTGTGCTTCTTAATGAATAGAGTAGGAGTAATACACTCAGAAATTACTTCCCCATATTTATATTCTGTCACAAAAGGCTTTTTATTCAAAGGACAAAAATAAGTATTTCTCTGTATTTTCTTAGTGACTCATGACCCCAAGATACAGCTCTGGAGTAATACATGCAATCTCCCTCTCTCATAACATTTGCAAGAATAGCATATTATTGCCTGTGTATGGGTTTTTTTGGATGTATATCGGTAACGTATAAGTGGCCCTGGCTCTAAGCACAGAGGCAGAAAAGATGATAAATCAGTATAAATTCATTCTAAGTAACTGATTAAGACAAAGTGTCTGTTCTGTTTCCATTGCAGTTAACACCAAAACTCTCGTGATTTTGAATAGCTTCCTCTTACTGTTTGGATTGTGGAAATGCTCAGAAATCCCAGACAGTATTTCAGTTTTGTTGTCCAGAAATACACAGAAGTAACATAACCTTCTTTGCTGAAAGCTGTGGTTCCAGTCCTTATTTTTTTTTTCCATAGACTTCTACTTCATATTTTTATTTTTCTTATCATGTAGTAGGAGGTTCCATCCCCCACCCTGGAAACAGTTATCATGTCCATGAGTTGTATATTTGGTATTTTGTGTTTAACTCTTTCAAAGCTTCATCCTTCTTTTTTTTTCCCCCCCCCTACTGGTATTGATAACAAATTCTTATATTGGTGCCAGTCTTGGGCAATGAACCGTTGCTAAATTTAACATCTATTAATGACAGCTGTTAAAATGGATGAGGAACTTACACATTTCTTCCAGTTCGGAAAATGAGTAAAACTGAACTAGGTAATTTCATGCATATGCTTATCAGTCAATGTTTTTCTGAAAAAAAAATTGTATCACTATTTAAGTTTCTTTTCTCTTTCATAATTTTGTATTCATAAGAAAAGAGTGAAGTATCTCAAATATGCTTGAAATTTAGAATTAAAATACAGATATTTTAGTAAGGAATGAAAATAGTAGACACAAATAAATTAGAACATTTTTTCTGTTTCTAACTTGGATTTTCTCTGAATAATTTTCTTCCCTCCTCCTTCTCTATTTATTTTGTCCACTGGAAAAATATTGGAAGTAGTATGTGTTTTAGTAGGATATAGTGTAGTGACTTCTCCATGTTTGAAGGACATTTGGAGCTCTTCATATGATATCTTTACATCAGTAGGAAGTGTTAAATATTTTTAGGTTTATTGAATCTTTTACATATGGCAAAAAGAAAACCCATTCAATTCAGTGATGGCTTCCACTGACACATAAAAATGAAAAGATCTTACAGCTGTACGTGTACATATATTGCTGTTGACCTCAGATACTTCTGGGGTAGGTGTTGGTGTAGTCAGGGGAAAAATAGAAATAAATGGATCTTACACTTCTAACTTGGGTCATACCAACTTGTTTTATACACTCAGCAGATGAATTTGCACAGTTTTTCTAATCTGTAATAATATCTATCCAACGGAATAAGTGATATCTATCCCTCTGTCTATATGACAAACATACAGATATGCATGTGTATATATATCACATCACAGCCAAAGGAAAAATTCACTTGATGAGACAAACTTGCTTTAAATGAAGTCACTCATAAAAGAAGAAATTTACAGATACGAAGCTGTCTGTCTTGGTCGAATGGAGAAATTCCTGGAACTGTAGCATCCCATTTTCCTTAAGCACAGCTTCACTTATGTAAGGAAGGATCACCAGTAGTAGATCCATTTAAGTGACAGTGACTATAGTGGCTGAATTATTTCTCAGTTCCCTTACCCATTACCTAGCAAATAAATTTTCATTGATACGTCAAAATCAAAATCCTTGAAGAGGAAAAGCATGCAATAGATTCAACCTTTAAATGCTGGTGTTTTGTTGTGGTGGTTTTTTTTTGTTTTTTTTTTTTTTTTTAATTGTTTGCTTGGTTTGTAGCAAGCACCATTCACTGAAAAATATTCAAAGGGGATGGGAGGAATAACTGAGGGACTGTGATGAGACTGATGCAGATCTTTCCTGTACTAGCAGAAGATGCACACCATATTACTTGTCGTTGGAGTGCTAATACCTTAAAAATCACTTTGAAATTCATCTGAACTGTAAGTTTGGCATTTCATCCATTGAAATAATTGAGATTAATTTTCTCCATTCTGGTACTTCTGCAACCATGCCTAATTACGGGTGGTTTATTTTGATATTTGAGTCCAGAGGAGGGCCACAAAGATGATCCCAGGGGCACTGGGATTGTTCAGCCTTGAGAAGAGAAGACTCCAGGTGGACCTTAGAACTGCCTACCAGTACCTGAAGGGAACCTACAAGAAGACTAGAGAGGGACTTTTCAAAATGTCCAGCAACAGGACAAGGGCAAATGATTTTAAACTGAAGGAGAGTAGGTTTAGACTAAATCTTAGGAAGAAGTTCTTCAGCACAAGGGTGGCGAGACTCTGGAATAGATTGCCCAGAGAAGTTGTGGTTGCCCCTTCCCTGAAGGTGTTCGAGTACAGGTTGGACGAGGCCTTGAGCAAACTAGTCTGGTTGGAACTTGTCCCTGCCCATGGCAGGGAGGTTGAATTAGATGATTTCTAGGGTCCCTTCCAACCTAAGCCATTCTATGATATAGTTTTAAATGTTTGGGTAAAACTGACATGCTAAACCTGTGGTTGAATCTGATCCATTCATCTGAGGGGTATCAAGGACATAACAGTTACTTGCATATAAGGAAACTGAGGCAGAGAGAAAGAAGTGACTCTCAGAAGCCCAAGTTCCCAATGATATGTTGGTGATGGATTTAGGAGTACAGAGCAGGTTGTGTACACCTGCCACATACATGTGGTAGCCTCATAAAGCACAGGTATTTTATGATGCCTTCACAAACTACTATGACCTTGTTCCAACTGTTTCCTCAAGAGCTTTGTGACACTCTTCCATTTAGTGGCAGTGCTTCATTCATCAAATGTCTATAAAGCTTGTATGTTATGGTCACCTGTATGAGGATTGGAAGACATGTTTGTTCTTCCACTATCCAAATAACTTCTTGAATGTTAACTCCTGTATTTGTGAGCATAACAGCAGAATTACCTGAAATCAGCTGGAGTTACTTTTGCAACTTGTTGCACTGAGGCCATGGGGAGGAAAGGTAGCATCCCACAGCGTACATCCTCTGCAGCAGCAAGAGAAAAACAAGATGCAGTGGAAAATAGTGAAGGGCCGTTTTTATTTGGCTCATACCTATAGAATTGTCCCAAGAAGCAGTGTACACTGCTGGAACAGCGGAAACTGTTTGGGGATGATAACTCTGAGTAGTAGACTGCCCTGATAACTTAGTAATGTGATATCCCATCTGCACAATTAGGAATGCAGTGTAACAGTCTCCTAACAGCTGGGAATTGATACACCAATCTCTTAAAAAGTAACTAATCGTACAAAAGTCGCCAAATGGTATAGGCAAAATCATGTATCCTACTGTGCATCTGGCTGTAACAAGTAAGGGTTAGGAATATGGGTTTATATTAACAGCTATTAAAATAATTGATTGTTGATTGTGGCCATATTCTTCCTTTTTCTGTAGTCTTAGATGAACACTCCTGTCCCATGGGCTCAGAGAAGAGGCTGAGAATGCAGCTGTGTAGGTTGCTTGGAAACCTGACAAATAAAGGGGAACCTAGGATGAGGTTCACTGAAGTTCTCAGGGTGGCTCCAGATGGACTTGGATGGGTCATTTGTGAGCTAGTGGCTCCTCTTCTCAGCAGAAATTTAGTATCAAAACATTACGGATAAGTCTTCTAACCAGTAAAATTACTTTAACAATGTGCTATAACATAACACTGCCGGAAGTAAAACTACCCATATTGAAATAAGTAAACAGAGGCAATAAAGGACAAGACAAAACTCTGTGTAGTGTATGTAAAGAATAGTATTAGGAAAAACTGGCTTAATATTAGTCTCCCTGAGGTTTCTTTTATTTCTCCTGTAACTAAAATGAGAACTGCCTTCAGTGTAAGAGAATTTCAAGAACATGTCCAGTAAAGATATTTTACATGCAGCTCATATTGTTCTGGTGGACACAGATGGTAACATACTCAATAACAGGCTGAAAACTTTCAGCCAAATAAAAAGCATGCTTAGCCCCAAGACAGATAGGGATACAGAGGTGTTTGCAGGGGAAGCAGTTCCCCAACGTTAGCTTCTCTGTGCCTTCCCCCATTGGAGCCGATTCGGAAGATGAGCTCCAGCCCAGCAGCCTGGCTTCTGAGTCCTGCCACACCTGGCTGGGCACCAGCTCCCTCCTCCCTTGCATGCTGCTTTCAGTGCAAGAAGGCAATGCCATGTGGCTATGTCTGTCCTCTTTTCCTGTCATTTTGGGGTTTTTTTTGTGTGTGTGTGTTGGAGCTGCCATCTGACCAGAGGGGTAACATGGGGAAGGCTGATCCCTTTCATGACCTATTCAGGGCTATGATTGTCAAGCCCAAAATTGAAAAGACAGTACTCTGCAGTGGGTCTCCTTGTTTTGGTGAAAATGGTTGAAACTCTGCCATTCAGCCAGAGAGCAGATTAAATGACTGGCACTATTTTGAAGCATCTTTTATGTGCTACTTCATTATCTACGAGTAGGTGTATACAGACTTGGGGACTACCCCTTATATTCCTTCCTGAATATTCTAAGAAGACAAAAAAAGACCAAAAATTATCCCTTCTTTACTAAACTTTAAAAACCCACCAAAACAACCTCCAAAACCTATTAGATTACATATTTTTATAAAGATTTAGATAAATTGGTACACACTGTGTTAGCTATGACAGGGTTTCTAAGGCTTTATAAACTTGACATTTGTTAACTGTTAATGAACTGTGATTCAGTAATGCAATGGAAACATCATAGCTAAAAAGGAAATAAACAACTTTTCTCCTTGGCAGAATTATCATTACTGTGTGCAAAGGAAAAGACTCTGTAGCTGGCTGCCTTTGCTGCAATTACTGGTGTAATTTCTTCCCAGGATATCCTGTTGTTTGCCATGCTCACTCCACAATTTTTTTTTTAAGGCTTTTGGATGCAGGAACTTTATCAGAGTAAGTTTTGTACAGCACTTAACAAATTTACCTTGTTATCCTGAACAATGCTACTATGCTACAAATGCCTAGTGAGAACACATCTCTGGTAATGTAGATCTGGAGCAGTTACCCCAGTTTTTGTAGAAACTGCTCTGGACTGACACTAAGGAAACTCAGCTGGGCCCAGCAGCAGCAGGTTTCTCACCCTCCCTTTTGTGGCATGAGGTATATGACTTGGTATTTTGGGACTTATTGCTGCAAAAAGTTGTGCACCTGTAATCCTGCTAACATCAGCAGGAGAGCAGAGCACGCAGCTCCTGGCAGCAGCAAGCACCACTAATTTCTGTACTGCCCAGAAACTAACTTCAAGAGTCTCAAAATTGTAATTAAAATTCAAATGTTTCCCTTCACATTTAGACATCCACCTATGGAAAAACACCCATCGTGTAACTTCTCCCACTCTCCCTGGGGGTGGAGTTGGGAGATCAGCTCTTGAGGAGGGCGGGAAGGTTGCAGCCCTAATGGCGACTGAAAAGATGGAAGCAAGAAAACAAGCTTACCTTGCTGCCCTAAAATTAAGGAGTAATCCACATGGCCCCAACACTGAAATATGTAATAACGTGGTTGTAGGATTTCATTGCTGAAGATTTCACATTGGTTCTGCTTCTGTCTTGGCTGTAGAAATAACTTTATTTTATTGCTATAGCTGCATAATATGACCAAAATATCATGGAAAAAAATGCAACTTCTCCATTTTTTATTAGAAATTGAAGATCAGATCCCTGGCTAGTATAAATTGGTGTGACTTCACTGATTCCACAAGAGCTGTATCTGTTTTCACTGGCTGTGTATCTGGTTTCTAGTTTGTGGCTCTGACCAGCTAATTACTGAATAAGACTTCACCACACCATGACATTCATACATAGTAATGGAATTCAGGGTTCTGGCTGGGGGTAAGCAGTTAAAGAGAAGTAAATGCGTTGGTCTATGGAATAAGGTCTTTTCACTTTTCTCATCATTTTCCATCAGGAACAACTGGATTAAAACTGCTATCCTCTCCTCCCCATCAGCCTCTTGGCCACCTGCTAGGGACCTGCAGATGTAAAAGGGAAGAAGGGGTTTGGTATCAGCACGTTTCACTTAGGGCTCTAGAAATGAGCATCTTTAATGCACACCAAATGTGCTAAATTACAGGGGAGTGTTTCCAGGAGGCATTCCAGGGTGCTGAACACGGCCTGGGAACCCATGGTCCAACAGGCTTTGTCACCCTGGCTGATGCTAAGAAAGTCCTCCCTACGTGCTTCTATACACCATTTTCTACCTTTATCTATTACATCTTTGCAAGTACAGCTTTTTGTCTGTACCTGGGGATGTGCTTACACATTTTGAAAAGTCAGAAGCCTTGCTGAACATTAAAGCTGGATAATGTCAATGTGCTTCAAGCAGGGTCTAGATGGACCTGAGACCCTTCAGTCCAAAATTGTTTTAAGATACAATATTGACATATTAATCTTTTGACTTAACACACCAGGTGAAGTTCTGAAACCCCAGGGAAGACTTAATTCATACAGTGTTGGGGTTCCATACGGGAGTGTCATGCGTGCTTTCTTCTCAACTGAAATAACATCAGCTCCTCTGTCTTTATAAAAAACAGCAGTCAGAGAATTCCAGTTTGGGGATGAAGGGTTTCATGTTTCCTCTTCTTCCAGTCTGTAAACTAGTCTATGCATGGGCTTCTTCCACTCTTCCTTTGGAAGCTATACCATCAGTGTTTAAGGGTTATTCAGGCCAGAGAAAAGAAGCAGCAGGGAGCATGACTGTAGCTTCCTGTGAGAACATTGAATTATGTGGGGTAATCCTGGATCTCTGGCTTCTAGGACTCCTTTAGCACTTATACATTAAGAATAAAACACATTAATGGGCTTTTGAGAATTCCTGAGATATGACCTGAATCATAGATAGAGCCTATATGCCATTAAACATAATACCTTCTTGGCAGTTGTTCCTTTTCTGCAACTTTTGGCTTCGAGATCAGTTTTGGAAAGGCAAGGGACATTTTGGAAATCTTGTAGTAAGTACCCAGGAATCAGGCCCAGCACATACTGGTTTGCACCTGTGCTTTTCTTAAGCTGTATGTACTTTGCACATATAGGAAAGGTGCTTAAGTGCAGGCTGTTCATTATTGGTTATTTTAATATTTGTCTAGCATGTGAAAGGGGAAAGAGCTTAAATTCTGTTCGTATTTAAAATAACTGTCTTGGCAGTTACACAATCCATAGTGTTTGTATTTTTACGGAATGCAGTGTTTGTGAGTGATGTTAAAATGAGAGCAGCAGATACCAGATGTGGGTGAGCAGGTTCTAGAGTCGGTCCAGACCGGGTCGGCCTTGCACCACAGCCGGCTGTCGAGGGCATCTGGAAAGGTGCCACTCAGTACCTCTCAGTTTCTCTGCTATGTATATGCAGGATTACTACTGCCAGACTGCAGTTTGGCAACTTCTGTCTGTATCAAGCAAGCCAAATTCTCACCCCTTTACTACTTCAGAGTTAGTGCAAATTCCTCTGACACTACGCTCGACTCCTCTGATTCTACACTTGACTACACAGCTACGGAGTAGAAGCTAAGAGGTGAGCTTACGTAGTCTGAGCACACTTGGATCTTGTACAAGGTGAGGGCCCCACCCCAAATCCTGATTTTGTGATAAATTAACTTTTTTAATTTTGCATTACTGCTAGTGTACAAGCCAAATGTCTACGCAGATCCTTATGTTCCAACAGCCAAATGCAAGCTTTTTATTTTTTTTTTCCCCTCCTGATTTATAAGTATGTTATGGTTCACAGACATGAGTAACCCATGTGGGATATCTTTCCCACAGAGCAAACCCAATGTAAATTCACATGACTCAGGGATTTGTTTCAATGCTCATGTATAAACTCTCATTAGAAATTATTATGCTTTAAGATCAAAAGAAAAGCACACTCGCTTGTATTAATGTTTAATGCATAATTCACATTGTTAGAACAAAAAAAAACCAAAACAGTCAGTGGTTGTTATGACAAATATTAAACACTGGCACTAGTAACCAATTCCCATAGAGGATCCTTCATTTCACTGCATTGGCTGCGCACTGAGATTTTTCTCTTGTGTGTGTTGTGCCATCATCTCAGAGATTTAAAGACACCTTCCCCTCTGGATGAGTAATTCCCCTGTCATGACAGCAGTGGGGGAGAGCTGGGACACCCCACCACTGCAGGTGGCTCCAATGTTCAGAGACCTTGCAGTGGAAGCAGAGTGTAAAATAATCTCATTCAATTGTTTATACAAGTGGGTTTTCAGAGCAGGCATGCTCCTATATGGTCCCAAACTCTCATTGTCTTCAATCTTAGTCTAGTTTGAGCCCTAATATCAAGAATAGACCCATGGTCGAAGTCACCCAGCATGACAGAATACAGGATCTTGATTTCTTTTTTCACCTTCTTTAGTCAATGCTTACTTCCTTACCAGAAAACTTCTAACTTAAATAAGGGGGTTTGGTGTGAGGGAGGCACACATTAGATCCATTCCTTAAATCCTCAGTCAAGGCCAGCACAGGAAAGCAAAGCCATGCTTGTAACAAACCAAGTTTAGGAAAAAGAATCCTATGCATGGCATCACTGCCCATTATATGAAGTAGCAGGGCTGTTTCATCTGTTTAAGGGAAGCCCCTTGGGTACCCTCTGCCTTCCCACATTACAGCTTTCACGCAAAGTAGGAGTTGGGTTTTTTAACTTCATAGCTTTTATTGACTTTTCAATGTTTAAAGGGTCAGCAATTTGTACCATCTAGCTTTTATACTTGTGCTTCCTTCAAAAAACTGGCTGTTTTACTAGCTGAGCTCACATAATTTCTTTCTCATCTAGGTTTTTTTTTGTTGTGTGTTGGGGGGGGGAGGGTGTCCCCCTGAAAAAACCCTGCCGATAAAGAACCATAAGTTTGAATTTTAGGATTCTTAATTCATGTCAGAGAGTAACCTCTCTTCTCAGGGAGGTATGTGGCACAGAGTGAGACTGAATGACATTTGACAAACTTTCTGCTTGGCACAAAGTCGCAAAAAGAAATGTGTTCTCATTATCATTTTGGTAACTTTCCTGTATGCTAGGAGTAATACAATACACCTGATTCAGAGCAGAGTAGCTGCCCGAGTTTCAGGTAAATTCTTCCTGATTCAAATCTCTGTAAGCAAATTACAAATTAGCTCTTTATTCTTAAGCTGCCTTCTGAAGGCCCTGTTGTTCTGTAAACCCTTCTGTGCAAGTCTGAGAGGTTCCTCATTTAAGAACTAATATAGTTGAATTAGAATGGATGCTATTGCTTTGAATGGTGTGCAGTCAAAGTACAAATGGATTGTGGGTGCTTAAGAGGACAGAGCAGAGCTTTGGCTTTTGTTTTCCTTTTGTTCATAACAACCCGCTCAAAATATTCACGATTGAGAAGCTGATATTTTCTCCAGTAAAGAACCTATTGTCCACTTTAAGGCAGTCAAGAACCTACGCAGAGTACATACTGGTTAAATTGTTTATTTTTAGTGGAGTGCACATGGCATTGCTATCCTGGAATTAATCATAAATACATAGTTGTAGTGGGGTTTGAGTTGAGAAAGAAAAACTCGTAATGAATTAAATATGCTTCACGAGGAAAGAAGTAGGTCAAATGTTGGGCTAAATTAACCTCACGTTACACACAAAGACTAAATTCTGTTGTTCTTTGGACTTTGGATTTGTCTACGCACCAAATTATTCCAAAACACTTGTTAGGTATGCTGCAGTAATTACTTTCGACTAAAACCATGTGTAGACAAATCCTGGGCCAGCATAAGAGTTCACTTTCTTGAATTATCTTAATCTACTTTGAAAGTGGATTAAGTGAAACCAGGAGACAACTTGGTCATTCAAGAAGTGAATAAGCTATCTGAACACAGTTCTGCTTTACATTCACAGCTGACTTTATTCCAGCATAATTTTCCTGGCCTTGAGAGGCTCTTAGGATATATCTACATAGCAAACGAAGGTGTGATTATAGACATACCAATCTTTCCTTTACTCTCACTGGCATGAGTAACAGCAGCAATGAAAGATGGTAGCAGAGGCTTCAGCACAGCCTTTTAACTGGAGCATATATGCTGGTTGTGACCAGCCTCTGCTGAAATCCACCTCATCACACCCTCGCTTCAGACACAGCTCACGTCCCTCAACCCACTCCCGGGGCTGGGAATGCCCCTCTGCACCTCTGGTGTGTACGCACACCAAAAATTGCATATGCGATAGGGCTGCGCAGCCGAGCTAAATGGAAAACAGGCAAATTTAACTTCAGAGGTTAATCACATTGGAGAAGCAGCATGGCTCACACATTTTTAATATACACACCTTTGACAACCAAATAAAGTGTCAGCTGTGTGGCTGTGGAGGCCAAATTAAACACGCTGTAGACAAGCGTAACTCAGTTGATTTCACTAGGGCTGAATTTGGCTCCATAGGTGAGATCTTGCTCATTTGACTAATACTTGTTTTGCTGCCTATCTGCTTGTTTATTTTAAGGAAATTAATGCATTTTAATGTTCCTTTAAGTACATTCCAAAAATAGCAATTTGATTAACTAATTCACTTTTAGAAGTGTTAACAATCACAACTAAAAATCTCCTTATTAACTGAGGTATGGAATAATTGCAAATAGCACCTCGGGTAGCTATGTCATAGCCTTCATCCTTTCAAACCAATTCCCCACATCAATCAGAAGAGTCTCACTTAAAAATGAATGGCAAAATACAGTCAACAATCAAGCTGTGCACAGGGCTTTTCAAGTCTACCAAAAAAATGTATCAGGAATGTCCTCTGTACTCTGCTGAGACAGTAGAGTTAAGACAGGTAAGAAGTTAGCCTAAAAGCAGTTCAGAACATTTCCAAAACAGAAACAGGAAACAGACTTGACTTTCTAGCCAAGCCAGAAAGCTTCTTGAGTAGCCTGGGCAGAAAAAAAAAAAAAGGTGCTTTCAGTTTCAGGCTACTTAAAATGATGCTTAGATGGTACTATATTCCAAGAAGGATTTCTTTTTCCCTCATCTCTTTTTCCAGTTGCAACAGACGATCTCCCCACTTAAGGTGATGAGCACAGAGTCCTGCAATAGAAAAGCTGTACACTAATTTTTCCCTTATAAAAATGGGAATAGCAAAACCTGATTAGTAACAATATTAAGCAAAGGCAATTTTCCCTTTTATTGTATTTAAATGAGGAAAATGAAAGCATTGATGCTAATTTTAAGGCTGAACAGAGGCAGTTACAAAAACTTACTTAGTTTCAACCCTGCTACGTGTGTCCCTTCACGAGCACCACTGCGCTAGGTATGTCTATTGGCAATGTTGTAACTTTTTATTAAACTAGGTGGTGCAAAAGGCAACACAGAAGAGGTCAACATGACTTCGGGTGATGCTGGGACTGACGCTCTGTCACCACTGTGCAGTTGTCACGGTGTTTGAGCAGTCTGGGATATTAACTGTGTGTATGTACCAACTGGTCTTTAGCAGATGCACCTAAATCTGAGCTACCATGGATAGTTTCTTTTTAAGCGAGGCCTAGGTCTGGAAATACTTTTGCACGTAAGTTAAATCCAACATGTAAAAGGTCCCCTGAATTTAGGGGGACCATTCACATCGCTGTACAGGATGTGCGTTTGAAAAGTACAAAAGCCAGGGAAAGAAGACGCAGGAGGTTTTCCAGCCCTTACCATTACTCCTAACGCCCCTCACAGCGTGCTCAGTGGCCACGCTGACTTCGTTGCTGACTGCAGGCCTAAGCTCGCCCTCTCTTTTAACGTGAAACGTCCTGTTTTCAGGCACAGATGCTTTGCAGCCCCAGCAGCAGATGTAGGGAGAGCCGGTTCAGACACCCCGGGACTAAATCCTGGCGGGGTTTGTGGGGGTCCTCTGCTCTCCTCAGCAGCGGCGCCATTGTGCGCGCCGCGTGCCGTGCCTCCGCCGTGC
>NW_008586435.1:96122-120105 GCF_000691845.1 Merops nubicus | reverse complement strand
TTTTCTGGTGTGGATCTTTCTTCACATCTTCATAACAAACTCAGTCCCCAGTACTGCTGAAATGCAGGCTGTAGCAGAGGTAAGAGGGGAGGACAGGGGCACGCTTTGCCTTGCCAGGCTGGAAGAGCTCAGAACATGCTGCCTCAGGGTGCAGCATCATTCCATCTGTATCACCTGGGATGTCAGCGTGGAGGTGGAGATGTTCAGTAGGGTCAAAGGCTGCAAGTGGTGGTTGCCCTTTGTAGCTGCAGGCTGGAGCAAGAAGGTGTTACCCCAGGGAAGTACTATCTGTGATAAGGGTACTGCAAACCCAGAGCAAATGACCAAGGGGAGAAAGAGATTAAGGCTGTGTCTCTGATGTAGGTGACTTTAGGTCTCTTCTGAAAGCAGGGAAGCATAATGCCCAGGCAGAGTCAGGGCTCAGTGCTAAGCAGGGCTTTCCCAAGACCTTCACATCATTTTTGCTCCTGGAGTTACCTGTGAGCAACCCCAGTGCCTGCTGCTGGCTCTGTTCTTGGAGCAGGGGAGAAGGAGGCACTTTCTCATTGCTGCCTTTTAGGCTACACACCTCGGGGAGGGGGTCTGGGGCACCTCAGCCCTTCCAGGACCGAGGGATGCCACGTGTGTACTGATGGGGTCCGTGGGGAGCTGCAGGGACAGGGAGCAGTGCTCACAGCTCTCATCTTGCATCAGTGTGCAAGTCCAAAAGTCTGAGCCCAGACTTCTGGTTAAAGGAATATGCCAGTCAGGAATCTTTACATTTAGCTAACAGAAGTTCTGAGCTGAGCTTAGCCAATGCAGCTTTAGTGGGGGTGAGCTTCATAGCCAGGGGCTGCCAGGGCTTGGAAAACACAGTGTGAGAGAGCTTTCCATGGCTCAGTGTCCACCCAGCATCACTGTCTTCAGTGCAGAAGACTGCTGAAGGCAGCAGATTTCCCATTAAGTGGTTGGAGGGGACATGAGAAATTTCTTCCTGCTGGAGGCAAAATCTTTTGCTCTCATCAAGACAATTCAAGGAAGATGCAGGTACAAGGATGGGGATGGCCAGAAGCTGCATCCTCAGCTTCACCCACCTTGATCTGCTTGACCCTCGCAGCACCAGCCTGGACCTCTGCAGGTCCTTGACCACTTTGTGGGACCCTTGCACCACAGGTCTGAGAACAGCTAGAGTATCCAAACCAGGGTGCTGAGCCAGGCCTGGGAAAAAACAGCTTTGAGGGCACCCATCCCCATGAACAGAGGCTCTGTAAAGTCCCTCCCTGTGCCGGGCTCACCTGTGCTCCTTCCTCTTCTGCTGATCTCTTGCCCAGCTAGGGAGGATATTGTCAGTAACAGGCAGACCAGAAACCAAAGCCCTCCCTCTGCTCTTAAATCATACACCAGAGATCCAAGGAGGCCCACCACTAAAGAAGCAAATAGATCAATGTACTCACTCACAACACATGATGTAGTGAAAAAGAGAGCAAGCTGATTCCAAAACCAGGCGATGGGGGAAGGATGTACCAAAGTGATTAGTCCAATGCCAAACATAGTAATTGCCAGGAGAACACCCCATAATTTCTCTGCTGTCTTGATCTTGTCCCACCATCATTGGGAACTCTCTTTGCTACGAAGCCCCTTTCAATAGTCAGAATCCCCCCACAGCATATGCACTCTACAAACAATCCTTCCAACCCCACTGCAAGCAGAATCAGCTCTTATCTAGGTGGCTTCTTGCCCCACCTCCAAGTTAATGTGGAAGGTGGGGGCACCTGGTGGTGATCTCCTCATCAGTTCCCACCCAAGGCTGGCCAGGCCCTGGGTGATAAACAATCAGGAGGGTCTTTCTTGCCTGGCTGTGGCCATCATCCATCTGCCAACTCGTACCCAGGGCTGGGGGTTTAACCCCAGCACTTCACTTCCCCCGTGCCCCTCTCTGTGACCCGCTGGCTTTGGTCCCTTTGCAGGCTGTTCTTCGAGCCGGTGACAACGCCGTGTGGACACACCTTCTGCAAGGAGTGCCTCGAGCGCTGCCTGGACCACCGGCCCAACTGCCCCCTCTGCAAACAGAGCCTGAGAGAGGTGAGGGCACATCTCCCGTGGGACAGAGCCCGAGGGAGAGCTGGGCACCGGCTCCGGCTGCTGGCAGCGTGCCCGGGGCTGGGAGTGTGTGATGCTCTCCCTCTGGCAGCTCCCTGGCACGGCAGTGTCAGCTCCACTCAGGTGGGAATGACCGGACAGTTGATAATTAAGACCAAGAGATTAATTTCCTCAAGATGCCACAGTGATTTAGTGAGATTGTAAACAGGACTGAGAGGTAGAGAGAGAAAGAAGCGAATGCTAATTGCTTTTAAAAATGGAAATGGATGGAAAGCCTGCTAGCCTGGAGATTTGATTTTATTTTTAATGAAAAGGGATTTGGATGAAACCGTCAGGGAAATTAGCTTGTCATACAAGGGCTGCATCACTGTCAGAGGCAGGACGCTGTGCTGGACAGGCCCTGGGTGTGTGCCATGTCTGGAGGTCTCGGTGGAGCTGACATCCCATCCTGCTAGATGACTTGACATCCCCCAATAGGTTTTATCCCTGACTTCCTCTGATCTAAAATTACCCTCAGCTCCAATAAATGTGAGGGTGGTTCAGAGCCTGGCAGTGCCTTAGGGCTCCCCCCCTGCTCTTCTCCAACCTATTTCTGGGTCTGATTTCTTCTAGTACTTGAAGGCTGGAAGCTACAGCCCCACGGTGCTGCTGCAGGACATCCTGCTGGCCACCTTCCCCGCCGAGCTGGCCGAGCGCCGGGAGCTGCACCGGGCTGAGATGGCAGAGCTCTCCAAGTAAGCAGGGACCCGCTTCAGAGTGCGTGTGTGTGCCCGGGGGCAGGCTGGGCTCCGAGGGGCTGACTGCACCACGCCCCCGTGCTATGGCTTGGGGGTGCTCTGGTGATCTCTGTCCCACTTCAAGGACCGCGTCACGGAAGCGCTGGATGGGTGCGGACGTGCCCTGTGGGGCACCTGGGGGTGAGGGAACATCTCTGCAAGGAGCTGTCTGGTGGGTAGAGTCTCTCCCTGGGCTCTTGGTGAGCCAAGTGGAAGCTCTGGAGCTGCTCTGCGCTGGGGCATCACTTTTTAGGGTAAAGGACAGATCTAGTTTGAGGAGTGGCGGTGGCACACTTTGATGCAGAGCCCTTGGGATGGGATTTGCTCTGGGAGGTTTCATAGTGGTTTCTCCTCCTGTCCCTCAGCCTGACAAGGAACATCCCCATCTTCGTGTGCACGATGTCCTTCCCAGGCATCTCCTGCCCTCTGCATGTCTTCGAGCCTCGCTACCGCCTGATGATCCGGCGGTGCCAGGAGACTGGCACAAGGAGGTTCGGCATGTGTATATATGAGAATGGGAAAAGGTGAGCTCCTGGGCAAGGGGGCTTCCCTCTGCCCCACCACATTTGCCCCTCCCTGCCCCAGCCCCAAATTTCTACAAATCTGAGTAGTTTGGAGAGGAGGAAGCAGGTGCAATCTCCTTATCCCAGTGCACCCACAGATAAAGTCAGCAGGGAGGTGGTGTGTTCCCCACACAGCAATGTGAAACAACATCTCGCTGCCTCCAGCTCTCAGATGGGCTCAGTCCCCAGGCTCCTAACCCAAGTATTCTGTTAAATCCCTGTATTTACATGACATATCCTCTCTGTTCTCCAGTCCTGTTCAAGCAAAATGAGGTAAATAACATTTTCTGGGCTTTGGGAGGATGTCTCTGCAAGAGATGGTGTCTTCAGGACTACTGGATGTTAGGACAGTATGAGGACTCAGGTCATTTTGCTCTGTGGAAATCCAAGGGAGTGCAGGCAGTGTGCTTGCTATTCCATCTTAGCAGCAAGTGGTAGCTCAACAGAGTTGAGTCAGTCTGTGAGTTTACCCCCTCCAGGCCAGCTTGTTTCTGCCCCTTTTCCTCCACTGGAGGTGGTGCCTTCAGGAGAAGCAGCTCCCTCGCCAGCCGTATCCCAGCTCAGCCTCTCTTTTCTCTGCCTGGCTCACCCTCTCTTTTCTCTGCCTGGCCCACCCTCTCTTTTCTCTGCCTGGCCCCCTCCAGTTTTGCTGACTATGGGTGCCTGCTGGAGATCCGGCAGCTGGAGGTGCTGCCGGACCGTGCTGAGCCGTGGGCACAGGGACGGCTACAACACCGCCGACGTCGAGTACCTGGAGGACAAGAAGGTGAGGGCAGAGCCAGGGCAGGAACCCCCGCCATGGTGGGGTGGAGCTTCCCCGTGGACGCCTCCTGCATCCCTCTTCCCTCCACGCAGGTGGCTGGGGAGGAGCTGCAGGAGCTGCAGAGCCTGCATGAGAGCACCTACCGCTTGGCTCAGAGGTTCTGTGAGCACGGGGACCTTGCCTCCAGGCACGTTTTGATGCAGCACGGGCCACTGCCAGAGAAGGAAGAGGACATCCAGGTAATGCCCTGAGGGAAGGCATGCTCTAAATAGAGAGGGTACCGAGAGAGCCTCCAAGTTGCTGTGCTAACCACCCTGCTTCCCTGCACAGCTGCCCCTCAAGATGAGCAAAACCAACCCTGTTCTCACTCCTCTTACCAGTGACAGCACCTCGCACACAGAGAGATGATAGGGCTTGG
Source organism: Merops nubicus (assembly GCF_000691845.1). NCBI lineage: Eukaryota > Metazoa > Chordata > Aves > Coraciiformes > Meropidae > Merops > Merops nubicus. Next base: position 115,506 of record NW_008586435.1, on the reverse strand, counting down.
TTGTTAAACTGGTTTAATATTTCTTTATGGTTTTAAACTGTCCTTGGAAACTGAGTGCTCAGTTTTAAAAGCTTTCCCAGAGTCTTTTCCTAAATGAGAACTGAGAAACTGAACTGGATTTGAAAACACTTGGGAAAAACAAAACAAAATAGAAAACCCCAAACAAACGGGCAAATAAATGAACCCCACAGCTCAGGGAGTCCGTGGTCTCCTTTCTCATCGTGTTCCTTTGAGACAGCCATGGCTGGCCAGAGGAGAGGAGCTAAGGGGGCAGAGTCCAGTTGGCTCATTAACTTGCTCTGACAAACTCAGATTCTGGAGGGGACAAAAAAAAAAGCCCAAAATTTTAGTTTTTACTCCCTTAAGAAAGCATTTCATGGCTGGATCATTATAAATTATGCTCTTACTGACTTGTTCTGGGCTAAGACTGCCCTGATCATCATTGCCAGAATCCTGTGCCCAAAATTACAAAAGGATTCCTCCTCCCTTAGTTGAATCAAGCATTTCCCTCTTAGTTTGGTTTAGATTTAAAAAAAACCCAACTATTTATAAAAGCACTGTCCAGCATTTGTGCCTGCATGGCATGTACCTTGCCTCTTTGAGTGAAGACAAGACAAATGCCCCAAAAGACAGCAACCACACAGGATTTGGATCATGTTTCCAAATACATTGCCTTTAGACAATGGAAGACACGAAGTTCTTTGTCTCTATAGTATAGACTTTTTCCTGGTTACATCTGCATCTGGATACTCCCTGGGAAAAGCTTGTCTGGAAAATGAGTTTATCCAGCAATTTTAGAGCTGGACAGACAAAAGGGCTGTTTCCAGGGGTATGTCTTAGCCAAAGCTGGCACCCCATCCTGACAGGAACAACGGCTTCCCACCGGCGATGCCACCCAAAGGCCACGCTTTCACCTTGGGGTTCCTGATGTGGAGATGTCTCCCTCTCTCCCCTCCAGGCTTTGGCAGATGGCCCGACGTGGTGCTGGTGGCTCATCTCCATCCTGCCCCTTGACCCGTCCTACCAGCTGAACCTCTTCTCCAGCACGTCCCTGCGTGCCCGCCTGGGCCAGCTCCAGCGCATCCTCAGCGCCCTGCTGCAGCAGCCCCCCCCCAGGCACACGCTGCCCGAGCGCAGCCCCCGGGGCCACATCTGACCCCCCAGCCCCTCCGCAGGGGAGACCTCCACTCCTTGGGCTTCTCTTTGTGTTGCTTCTTGGTTTGAGCCCCCCTGAAGGTGACCTCAGCAATGCTCTGATGACCTCTGCCCAGCTGGTGCTGCACCGGTGGCGACGCTTCACTGTCCATAGCACCTCTGGGAGCTGCTGGGGCACACGGCCATGCCCGCAGTCACAGGGGGGAATGGCATAGAAAGCTGGTTATGTCTTGGAACCAAAGTCACTTGGTGAGCTCCTTCGGTGCTAAGGACTCTCCTTAGGGCAGAGGATTGAGTGCCAGGATCAGCACTTCCTTTTTGAAGGACAATGTAGGGCTTCTGGTAGGTGATCCAGCAGATTTTTAGGCTTGGGAGAGATGGCACTGGGAGGCAGAAAGGTCCCAATATCTTCCCCCAGCCTTGGAAGCTGACTGCTCTGCCTCCTCTTAGGAGTTTGTCTTCATTTCTATCTAACAAGAAGAAAGGTTAAATTAAACAATCATGAACCCACAGTGCTGCTCATGACCACTTCCATGGCCATGCAGGGAGGAGATGCTGCTCTCTGAACACACCCGGCTCAGGGTGTCCCTTTCCCACTGCTTGGTGCTGGCCGTGCCAAGCTTGCCACTGCTGTGCTGTGCTGGTTCAGGTTGTGGGGTCAGACCTGGGGGTTAGAGGAAGCCTGTGGCATGTAGACATTAAGCCTGGAAGTGGCTTGGTGATGACTTTCTGCTCCTTGAATAGTGCAATTTTCCCGTGTTCTGTGTTTCTTGTGAACTTTCTGCTTCCTCAGGAGAAAACCAGGATCTGAGCTGAGGTCAGATGCTGGCACTTGGGGTCCAGAAGAGTTCAGGATCCCCCAAAGGAGCACAGAGTGATGTCAAAGGGAACTGGACATCTGGAGAGCCTGGGGGGGGCGGGAGGGGCAGGACCATTGACCAAGGCTGTGACCTCCCCCCATACCAGGGGAGCCAGTGCCTGGCTGCAAGTGCCTGGCTGCTGCTTATCTCTAAACATAGGGAAGACAGCATTCCCCTGGGCAGCCCAGGCTTTCTGCCATGGAAATCCTGAAGGTTTGGGATCACCCATAGTGTCAGTGGCTTTGGGTTGAATTTTAGGAGTGATACCCATTTAGTGAGTTGTTGGATTAACATTGATTCCCTGCTTTTCCCAAAGGCTCCAAACTCCGTCTAGGGATTCAATGGGCTGTTGGATGTGTGTGTGGGAGAGAAAAATCAGGCTGGGGCTGCAGTGCTCCTTAGTGCACACGTTGCTGGGCCGAGGAGGCTCTGGGGACACCTCGGGAAGGGTCCTTGCCCAGGGCCACTGCCTTTCCCTGTCCTGCTCTCCCCAGGAGTGAGGGGTCTTGGTCCCCCCTCTCCAGCAAAGTGCCTCCCTGGAGCAGCAGTCAGAGTGAGCTGAGGGCATGCTGCCCAGGGACCACAGGGCATGCAGGGCAACCGAGGGCAACTCAGAGCTGGATTTACTCCTCTACCTTTGAGCCGTGTCCTCCCCAACTTTGCTGCTCTCCCTGGGGCACAGTGACTCCCCCAAGGGGCTGTATCCCCCAGATGTTGTTCTGGGCAGGGGTGGGTGATGGGGGACACTTGGCAGTCCCAGATGCGTGCGGGTGGTGGGACACCACTGAATTTTGGGAAGTGCCTTTCTTTCTCACTGTGAGCTCACCCTGTGACCCCTCACCTCCACCCTGAGCTGCCTGATCCCCAGGTGTGGGGTCCCTGGGCCATTGTGGGTCCCTGTGGTGAGGGGGTGGCACGTGGGGGTGCAGGGGAGAAGTGTGGATCTGCACCATGTCCACACTGGGGGAAAGCTGGGCACCAGAGCCACATCTGCTTGGCTGCCTTGGGAAGGGGCTTGTGCAAATCACTCCCGTGTCCTTGGAGTGCCTTTGGGGTTTGTGTTCCTAGCTCTGCTCTTTGAATTGGATTTTCTTTCTGGTCATTGAAATAAAGACCTTTGTTGTTGTTGTTTTGGTGCTGGTGTTTAACGTTCAGCTGCTCATTGATGAATGTGCTCTGGCATCACCAGGGAGCTTTGGGGACACATGGGGAGGTGACATCCTGACCTTCAGAGACCAAGTTAAATAGTCGCTGTGAACACAGCCCAGCAAAGGTAGATGGCAGCAAGGAAACCAAATAAGGTGGTTTTGCTCACAGAAAGTGAACGTGTGGCACAAGGCAGGAGGGACTAGCTCCTGCCTGTCACTACAGTGAACGGGTTTGGGGAAGGATGGGAAGGGGAGGCTGGTCTCGTGGTGATGCTGACCAGGGTGGGACATGTCTGGAGGGTGTGTGTCCACCAAATGCTGTGGAGAGCATCTGTCTTTGCATGGGGAGGGAGCTGCTGGGAGCGGGGAGCGGGTTTGCTTTGGGCAGCTGGCATTAGGGATGAGTGACAATCCGGGGAGAGACACATGGGCAATAAAATGAGAGGGTGGCTCTGGCTGGAAAGGGGAGGGACACAAGGGTGTCCTGCCAGGACAGCTCCCATTTCACCTCTTTCCTCTGCCTCCCAAACGTGCCATCCAAAACCAAGGGCAAGAAGGGAACTTCCTCAGCTCAGCTCTGCTTTGCACCCTGCCTGGGACCCTGGAATGAGTGACTGTAGGAGAGAGTGAGACTGCTGAAGTGGTCTGGGGTGGTGGGTAACCCTAAATAGGTCCCATGCCTCAGAGCAGGGTCTCTGCTAGGCCATTCATAGCTGGCTTCATTGGAATTGTGCCTTGAGTTTCACCTCCAGCAACAGAAAGAGCTGTGCCCTGGTGAAGCCCGGCTGTGTGCTGTGGCCAGTGGCAGCCCTTTGGTGGCTCTGGTAGCCCAGACTTTGTGCCCGGCTGGGGGGTGTGTGTATGTCCCGGAGTCTGGAGCTGTCACCGCTCCCTTTGCCGTGCTGTCCTGCTCCCACTAGATGTCAGGAAGAGGCTGAGTGCAGGCGAGGAGGGAGGCACAGCCGAAGGATGCACAGCATCCAAGAGCCTTGGCCATGCTTTTCTCAGCCCCGGCCCCAAAAGCATCCCCGAGCTCCCCATCGGCACAGGAGTGAAGCTGGGCACCAGTGCATCGTGCCACTTGAGGCCATGTCCTCTACCCCAGGTGCTCAGGGTCTGGCCTGGGAGATCCTTTCTCCACTCTGGCCAGCAGGGTCTGGTTGCTCCTCTTGGAACTGGAACAGGGAACAGGGGCAGTTGGAGAGGTGTCTTCCTCCCCATCCTCCTGTGGCCATCCTACTGGTCATGGCTCAGCTCAAAGGTAGGAGATGAAGCACCTTCTTGTCCCAGAGCAAAGGCTCTTAGGCAAGCAGACCTGGCTTCTCACAGCCCCACTGGGGTGGCTTCATTGAGCAGCTGGAATCTGGATGGGGGCAGCTGGGAGAGATCTGGCCGCATCTACACGGCCACTCTCCCAACCCTGCCCCAAAAGTCTACCAGATGGGACTGCGAGGTGAATGTTGGGCTCACTGCTGGTTCCCACCAAACCATCCCTTCTTGAGGTACCCCACTCTTCAAGGTCCATTTTGGGCATCTTTTGGACCCAGGCTGCTACAGCCTGACTCTGTCTGTGAGGACACAGAGGGCCTGGGGTGTCCAGGAGCAGCTCCTTCCTCAGTTCCAAGGGCTCTTGCCTCACCTTGTCCTCTGTCATGAGCCTGTGGAGAGGCTGGGTCTGATCCTGCCTGGCATGGGGCTGGTGGCTCTGGGCACCTCCAGCCTCTCTGCCCCAGGCTCAGTGGTAGTATGCACAGCAGCCTCACCCCCAAACCAGCAGCCATGAGTCCATCTGTGCACAGGCTCCGTGGAGCTGCCCAGCCCTGCACCACAGGAGGTCCTGACCCCCTACACTGCCACGCTTTGCTTTCTGCTGCTTGGATTAATTTGCTCCCTGTATTTTTCCATCTCCACGTGCACTCCTCCCTGCACATCCCAACAAGAACTAGTAATGACTTCTGGCCTTTACATAATGCTCCTCATTGGAGCTTTTCAGACAGCTATCTATATCCTGCTCCAGATTTTACAGGCAGGAACAGGGGCTGGCAAGAGGAAACCTGTTGCCTGGGGTCACCCAACAAGGTCCCTAGTCATGGGACCACTCTCCAAATGGGACACTCTTCCATCACATCCAGCCCTGGATGCTGTGTCATATCCTGCACCTGGATTTTAGATCCCTGGAGAGCTGTAAACCAGAACTAGCACTGGCCCTCCTCCCACCATCCCAAAATGCTTCCTCCAGCTCCTCCAACCTCCCCTCCAACAGCCCCATTTCCTCCCTTCCCATTTGACACCTTCAGCCTGAGACATCAGTGACAACTTCCCTCACCTAATAGTGTGGGCAAGCAATTAGCTAAAGAGGCAAGTAATTAATACAGCAGGTGTCAGGCTGCGCCTTGTCTGTCTTTAACAAATTGAACATTTCCAAACTAATTAGACCAGCTGGTACTTGAGATAGTGGAAAATCAAGACGAGATTGTTCAAGCTAAGATCTTCTCTAGCAAGGCCATGTTCATGCTGGAAGAGGAGCACAGTACATGCTAAGGTTAATGAAGGTGGCAATAAACAGGAGAAAAACCAACACCTAATTTTTTTTTCCATTCTTTAGCAATACCAGTTGGTGCAGTGAAAGATGGATCATATTGCTCCTGCTTTAAAAATAAATAAATAAAGGGAAGCAATGAAGACAGATGTGCCATTTCTGTCAAGAAAACTCACCCATGGGATGTATCCAAAGGAAAAAAAAAAGGCAAGTGATGAAAAAGTGTCTCAGAGCTGCTGCTGGAGCATTTGAAGTGGGACCTGCCCATCTCCCTGAAGAAATGGCCCCATCGCTTCCCCTGGCCAGGCTGTGCCTGGTGTGAAATCAGTCTCTTTCCTGTATGGAGCAGAACAGGGTGACTGGGGACATGTGCTGAAGGTGACCTGGCGCAGAGATCAAGTGGCAGATGGACAAATGCCTTTGCCTCCCCTTTGGTGGCATTTTGGAGGTGTCTCACTGGCACATCCCCAGGCTGTGCTGCACACAGGAGCCGTGCAAAGCCAAACCCTGCAGGAGCAGCAAACCTGGGAAGATACATGGGGTGGAGCTCTATCAGTGTGACCATTGATAATTTACACCTTTAGTAAAGAGATTTACTAGGACAGGCTTTTCCTAAAGTCTTTCTAAGCCCCATTTGAGCCCATCACACCAGTGATGCCACCAACCTGCAGCTGGGAAGCCCTGGAGATATAGAGATCTAGATATACATATACTGGCCCCTTGCCTGAGTCTCTGCCCACAGCCACGTCCCTCCTGAGTGCTTGTTGGTGATTTGGGCACTCCCTGTCCCGTGCCCTCCCTGTAGATTTCTGATTTTACAAAACCAGTGCAGCCCAGGCGAAATATTTCCAGGACTGATTAAACATGGAGGAAATGGGAAACTTATTAAAAGTGTGGAACTTACATAAATACAGCATTAGTAAAATAAAATGTGACTTTTAGGAAGGACAGCTCTCTCAGCTGTGCTGTGTTTACCTTAATTGTTTCCCCCCATTAATTACAGTCTGGGACGGAGACTTGTGCAAATTGAAATAAATTAATCGAATTTGTTTAGAGTTTTGTGCGGCTGGCTTACGGGGATTGCAATTAAGCTGGGATGTTTTGGGTATTAAATTACATTGCTTAGATCTGTTCTTCCCTTTTCAAGCACCAGGAACGTGAAAAGGCAGGAGTCAGTGACAGTTAGAAGGTAAACAGGCAGTGCGAGCAATGGGTATTTTAGCTCCCCTGCCTCAAGAATTTCACTTGTTGCAAGTATTGAGGCTCACCCCTTAATAAATGCAGCTTGGCTCTGTGCCATGAAAGGTAAAGGGGAGATGGTGGAGAACAGGGTGCACCTCAGCTCTGCCCTGGCAGTGGGAACAGTGACGTGGGTGGGAGTTTAGCCTGATTCTCCAGGAAAATGAGGCTGCGTGACTCAGCAGCCTTGCGTGCGTTTTTGCTGGTTCCCATTAGCAGCTGCCCAGTACCACCCACGTTTGACACAGGGGAAGAGGTTTCCAGATAAATCGAGGTCCTGACAATGAGCAAGAAAATAGAGAAGTGAATGAATAGAGAATTAAATGTATCTGCCAATAGGATTGGAAGAGGATGCTCAACCCTTATTAGACACCAGAGAATCTACACCACCGTTTTTTTTTCGGTAGGTTTTTCAGAGGAAACCTGGCTTCACTGGGCTTGCCCATGAGCCATTCTACTCTAGTCTTGTTCCAAACCAGCCCGAGGAGTGGAAGTTTGCTCTGAGACCCTCTAGCCTGAAGGAAAAGTGCAGCCAGACTTCAGGAGGGATTTCAGCACAAAGTGAGGAGAAAGACACAGTTTCTTCCCAGGAAAAAAGAAAAAAGGAGTTTTGTGAAGAGAAAAAAGAAAATCTAAATTTTGGTTTGTGGAGCTGCACTGCCCACCCAAGGTGACTCCTCGAGGACGATGCTTGCAGCACTGGTTCTGGTGATGGGGCTGGGCAGGAGGTGAGGAGGGTGCTCCAGAGCTGTGGGTACACCCAAGGAACCTGCTGTTCAGAGACAGGTCAGGGTATGAAGCTCTTGATTCCTCCTCTCATGCCTCTTGGCTCATTTATGAAACCACAGGGGATTCAAAACCCACCTCCTGTCACGTCTCTTCAGATCCCTCGCAGCTCCTCAGTCCAGCAGCCTTGTTGCTGTCTCTGTGTTTGTGTTCCTAGCAAAAAAACCACTCCTCATGCCCCAACACGAGCAGATTCCCACGGGAAGCCCCTGTTGGCATTGCTGTGAAGAACAGCCCTACACCATCCTCACCTCTGGCATTGCTGGGGGGGCAGAAAGGCAGCAGCCTCCTCCCTGGTCGTAAATACAGGGCGGGCAGGGATGCCAGGAACAAGCAGTGCTGGCAGATACCTTCTCCACAAGTGAACCTCTTCACCTGGCCGTTGCCTGCACCCCGATGATATATGGAGTGGCTGGGCTGCAATAGGATTTCTACCCAGAATATTGGCTGGATGATAAAGGAGTCTGTCTGCGGTGATAATTGCACCATAAATAGCGCCGGGTTCGGCAGTGACGAGTGAGGCATTAGAAAACCTCACCCTTTGGATTCCTCCCACTTCCTTCCATCTTCCTGACTGCTAACAAGCTGGAAGAATAACTCATTGGTTTTAACCAGCCACAAGAGGTTTATTGCTCTCAGATGCAGCTGGGCACCTTCCTCCCCATAAATCTTATTAGTCAAAAGGGAGAGAGAGGGGGAAAAAAAAACCAGCTAAATTGGGTGATTACTGAAAAGCAGCAGGTAGGGCAGCATTGTGGTGTGGCTGTCTCTCTTCATTCTCTCTAGCACAAGGACTGCACCATCCTGCTCCATCCTCCAGACTTCTCCCAGCTCTTCTGGGCACTCTCAGGCACTTGGGGATAACCACCCGCTTTAATCCACTGATGGAAACTGAAAGCCTGCCAGCTAGCCCCAAACACTGAAAAATGAGGAGCTCAAACTGGGGAGTGCTGTAAAAATCAAGACTGGAAAGAAATATAATGAATATAAATAGATTGGAAGCCCTCTCTGGTGCCTTGCTTTTTGAGCCTGTAGAAAGCATGTGGACCTTTGTGTTTTCTTCCAGAAGAAAAGCTGGGAAATGGACTTGACTCCATCAGCATATTAACCTGCTCCTGAACTCCCGAAGATACCTTAAAAACAGGGGGTTTAACCTTAAGACCTCTTATGTTAGTATTTCTCACTCACCTCAAACTCATATCCACCTAAGCAGATTTGCTCACTGTGCACAGCCAACCACCAGGTATTTTGGGGAGTTTGGGGGAAAAAAGTAAAGGACTGGAAAAAGTAGCCAGGACTGAGCAGAGACATCTCATCAAATTTATTCATAGGTCAGTGAATTACTGCTGTGGCTCTCCTCTTTCTTATATGCAGTGCCCTGTTTTGCTTGCAAATAGCTAAAAGATGACCCATGTAGCACAAATCCTCTTTACAATTCTAAAGAGTTTGAACAATCCTGGTCAAAAACTGCTGTTTTTGTAGTAAGATGATTAAGTATGTGTCTTCTTTTTTAGAATTTTGAAGGGCCCAGGAGTGAAGGGGGAAGATGATTTTCCTTACCGGACACTTTACAGAGCTTCCACAAATAACTGCAGTAGGAGGAAGGCAAGTTTTATTCTGAGATGGGAAAAGAGATGCTTAAAAAGCAATATTTAAAGACATTGAATAGAGCTGGGAGAAATCCATCACCAGTGCCCACACTGTAGCAGGATGGACGGGCAGTGCTGGGGCTCCCACTGGCACACAACAAGAGCAGCTCTCTCCTTTCTGTGTGCATTGCAACGCAGGCTGCTAAGCAGGCACAAGCTCTTCAGCTCCTGTACAAATCCATAAGCTCCTCCAAACCTTTCTCTTCTGCACACACAACAAATCCAATGACCAAATATAGAGCATAATTTTTCTCCCTTTTCTATTTTTTTTTTTACTATTCTGGAATGTTTGAAGCAAAACTATTTACCCTGTTTAAGCTTTGGATTTGCAAGTTTAAAGCTTTTACTGTTCCAGGTGCACCCAAAAAGATAAGAGAGCTAGGAGGTGCACTGCTGTACTTAAAAATAAGTAAATAAAGCTGAGACTAATTCCAGGCTGCTTCTTAATACTTGCTATTTCTTCAGCATCTACTGCTATTAATACATTGACCTCGCCTAAGCTGACATGGGACAGCTCAAAACCCTTAAAACAATAGTAATGGGCAGTTTGTGGCTGTTTTCCTCTTGGTTTTCCTCTCTTTTCTCTCCATTTCTGTGATGCTTGTTGGCAGAAGCGAGGGCAGTGATTCTGCAGCCTCGTGGGTGGGAGGTCCCTGTTCATGAACACCATAGCAGAGCGGGGAGGGTGGGAGGCGGGCAGTCTGGGGAGGTGTAACAACCATCCAAAAATGCTGGGAACCCTGAAAGCTTGGAAGCAGGGAGGGAATGACTGGGCAGAAGGGAGCGATGTGTTCCCAGCACTGGCTGCTGCACCAGCACTCCTCCTCTGCTGATCCCAAAAGCTGTGGCACTGCCAGCATGCCACGGGGTGTGCTGAGCACCAGAGCTCCTTTGGAAGCTGTTACTGGGATTCCTGTCAGGAGATGCAAAACCTGACTTCACAAACCAGATGCCAATATATACTTGGCTGGACACAGGGGGAGGAAAAGAACCAACCAGGCTTTAAAAATATAATGAGACTGTAGAAACAGCCTGAGAGTCAAGGGAGCTGTGCTGTACATGACTCAGTGGAAAGAAGAGAGTCAGGGCTTTGCAGAAGAAGCTTTGGGAGACGGAGGCTGGGGCCAAGATGAGATTAATCTTGTAGCAAGACCTGGCCAGACATGGCTATTCTTGGCTGTTGTATTAGGAGGGAGATTACTGCTTATGATTCCTCCAAACGAGCTCCGAGGCAATAAAACAGGCTGTAACAATGGGTCTCCTCCTTACTCAGTGACTCTGCTTCTTTCAGCACAGCTGGCAGACGGGTGGATGTCCTGGGGCCTCGTGAAGGCTGTGCTGGCCCCCACTCTGTGAAAAACTCCCTCCCCCAAGCTCTGCACCCTGCTTCTGCCAGCCTTTTTCCTGGCAGAGCTCTGCTTGTGCTGGCTGAACAGACAGCTCTTCCTCCTCCTGCCTGCTCCAGGCTGGGCATGGAAGTCCTGTCCACAAGAGGATGGTGAGGTGAGGAGCTGGCACACAGCCTTGTGCCACCAGCATCCCGGATCATTGGCAAGGACACGTGGCTGGTACACCCACGAGCCTGCTCTTGGGTGGGCACAGCAAATACAACCGATTCTTGGGGAGAAGAAAAATAGAAAAAAAAGGCCCACATGACATTTCTGTAGCTGCAACAAATGAAATCTGTGATTTGGAGCTGAAATAAGCTGCCAATGTTTGTCTCTGGGAGTTAAAGCTTTAGAGAAATGGTAGCAGGATTTTGGTCCAGGTCAAGAAAAACATCTGTTCTGAAAGTTATTAATTTTCTTATCTTTATTTTTTAAAGTCATTTGTTGCATTTTATTTTGTCAGCTTTCTCTCTCTCTCTGTCTCAAAAGCTCAATACCACCCACAGCACTGGGTACTGCTGGTCTCTGGCTCTCATTCAAATCCTCTTGCCTTCAGGGAGATGGAAACTAATCAATGAGGAATATTAAACAGTATGAAAGCTGCAATGATTTAACATTTCCCATAAAGGTCAGAGTCCCCTGGCAGCTCCACGATAACACTGAGCTGAAGGTGGCATGGGGAGATGACATGTCTCAGAGCTAAGCTCTCGTTCCTCTGCTTTCTGCAGGAGATGTTTTCTTATGTGATGGAAAAGATCCTGCTGCTGAGCAGGCTCAGGCTGGTCAGGCTCCTGGGCTTGTGCTGAACTGTGCTTAGATACCCCTGGTGTTTGTGGGGAGTCTGGGCTGTCTCAGCCCTGGGTTTGTGGGTTCACAGGGGCACAGGGTTCCATTGTGGCACATTACTGCTTCAGTGCCTTTGCCCCATCTGCAAGCATCCAGAGCTTTGCTGGGAATGGGAAGATGCATCCAGGTCACCTCAGGGATGCTCAGCAGAGCTTGCCACTGAGATTTTGGGATCCTTCAATCAACTGAGTAGAGCTGCTACCTCCAGCTGCCTGAGGCTGAGGGTTTCACTGCATCCTTGTCAGGAGTTTTTAACCCAGATTCAGCCCTGGGTTCAGGTCTTGATTTGACACTGTTCCTCCCTTTCCAAAGATGAGTGGTGTTGGGGTCCAAGGAGGGCTCTCATGACTCACTGCTCAAAGATGGGGTCATTGTTATTTCCAAGTCACAGAAATATAAGCCCCGAGGTATCTGCACTGCTCCATTGTTTTAATCTGTACAGGTCTTTCTTCTGTTTCTGTGGCAGCAATGAGAACTTTAAATAATCTCCAGGTACAGATTAAATTTCTGGTTTGGTTTCTGAGAAATCCTAACAAGTCATTTCTCAATGGGTCCAGAACTTCTGCCTCTGATTAGGAAAGATGATGACACTTAATTTTCAATTCCACAGCTATTAATATGAAGTAGCTGATAATGCTTAAAGCACCAGTGTCAGCTGAGAGACTTCCCTAATTGAGACCAATAATCAGCTGATACTTGTTTCCATTCTAATAGCAAACCTGGTTAAAATCTCTTTTATTCTGAGCATCACTGGCAGGGCTGAAAACAGACACAATAGTTCAACCAAGCCAGAGTGCTCAAGACTCTTTTGTATTTAAATTTGAACAAGGGGTTGTAAAAAAACCCCCAGTAATTAGCATCAGTGAGGGACAAAGGAGCAGAAAGGACCTTGAGCGATGCCAAGCGGAGCCCACTGGATGGAAACCCAAGGAGCCAGGACATTTTGGAGACTGCTGTGAGCCATTGCATTTTGCATTCCAATTATTTTTCTCAAATGCATAGTTAACTCATGGTTGTTGGTCCCCATCAAGTTTTTTGACAACCAATTTATTGTTAGAAAGGATGAAAATCAGCAGGTGCTAATTCCATTCCAATGCCCCTCCTTTCCCACCCCAAATCCTCCCATCTTCTTCATTTGCTCCTCTTAATAAGATTTGGTATATTGCTACTGCACCTGGTTGCACGCCACGGTTATGAATTTAATGTGCAAAGTTAAATGTAAACAGGATTAAAAAAAAAATCTTCGTAATTATGAAGCACTTGAAAGCTTTTTCCCTCCCCCACTTTGTTTGCAGAGTCTTTGTACTGCCTGTCTTGCACATCCAGCTATTGCAATCATTCCTCAGGGGTAGTTTAACTCATTCCAGACACTTCAGCCAAAAAGGAGCATTAATTTCTATGATAAACGTGGCAGGTGAAAACAGCAAATGTTTGCCTTTACTCAATGGCAATGGGAGAAGGGTTGAAAGCAGACTTCATTATATTAAAAAATGTTAGGTGAAGTTTTCTCTCCTTCGAACCAAGGGCAGAAGTTTCTTTAGAATGCTGTGACTTCAGAAAGACAAAACCACACATAAGTGCTTTTACCTGAGCAGAACCTGGCTGTCAACATGCACTCCTTGGTGATGGGCTTCTGTGCTATTGAAATTTGGGACTTTTTTATTCTGAGAGCTTTCAGGATCAGCAGAGATGTTTAATTATCTGTTACATTTGGAGCAATATCACTTCTGGTGGATGGAAGCATCATAAGCATCATTCCCTTGGAATCAGAGTTTAAAGTATGTGTTAGGTCAGCATTTGGGGATAAACACAGTTTCCACGGGGTGCTCAGGTCCTCCTTAGTGCAGCTAAACGACTGTTGCTGAACTATTGTGCATTGTTGGAAATATCTGTTATGAAACTATCACAGGCTGTGAAGGCAACCCAAGCTGTTTGACCCCCTGACCTCCCATGGGAACAGTTGTTTCTGAACATAACTCTCTCCTTCAGTTGCACAGCGAGGAATAGCTTGCTCTTAGGAACAGAGATTTAGAAACAACACAAGTAGGTGGAATTTGGGGGCATTAAGGAAAATCCAGATCTTTGGTCTGCACAAGTTGACAGGGATGCTGCTCAGCAGCTGCAGAACTTCCATTTTCAAAGCAGGCTGTAGCAGAAGGGGGGTTCACCATGTGTGCTCACACGAGCCAAAGCGACCTGCAGAGCCTGCCCAGTGCTCCTGCTGCACATGGGGAGCTAACATTTGGGGTCTGGGGGAGCTGCACCTCAAAGCCATCGAAGAGAAGCAGAAACAGCTTCAGGCTTGCTTTCAGAATACCAGCAAGTGACAGTAAGTCAAAGTTTTGGCTGCTGGGAGGAAGAGTTTGGCTTGAAGGCGGCTGCTGCCAGCCCAGAGCTGCAGGGAGTGGGTGCAGCATCCCCACGGGGTGCTCTGGTGGCAGTTGCCACCCAGCCACCAGCTCCCTCGCCTTAGCAAGTGGCCACTGGGCACTGCAGCAGAGTCACGGGCTGGGTTGCAGGAAAGCAAGGAGCTGGCTTCTCCCAGGCAGCAGCTGCTGAAAGGCACAGCCTGGAGACATCACCGGTCCATTCTCTCCTCTGTCTGAAATCTCAGCAGGCAGACACCTTCTAATTTGCTGTTTGTTTCCGCTCTCCTAGGAGTCCAGCTGATTGCTCTGCTGGTGCCGGCAGATCAATCTCACAGAAACAGACTTATTTTTCTTCTGGTCTTTAAGTGGATAGTTTTCCAAACATCTGTGCTCACCTGCTGAGCTGTGCAAGATTGCTCTTGCTCGCCTGTGCTGCTCTCGCGTGCTGCCAGGCACACCCTCAGCCTAGGGCAGAGCTCCAGTGAGCCCTGAGCCTGGCCCAGCGGTTGGATTTTTATGTGTGCTGGTACTGGTAGGACAGTGACAAGGGAAAAATGCACAGAAAAAGTCCACAGAGCTGTTTTCAGTGTTGTTAGTTTTATAGTTGTACTCAACTGAGTTTCGTTGGCCAAGATGTGAAGAGAGAGGGATGCAGGATGGGCTTGCACAGAGCAGCCAAGGAAGGACACATTGCAGGCCAGCTCTGCTGAGGTGGGGCTAACCCGTCTCTCACTCCAGGAAAACTTTTGGGCCCTCCAAATTTAAAGACCTGAAAAATCCACCTCCCTGGGAATATTTGCATCTTGCACATCTTGTGAAAGGAACTCACCTGCTGTATTCCATCTTCTCCACTGTCCAGAGAGACACTGCAAATGCATGTTGTCCTTCTTGTCACTGCTCAAGCTCCATGGTGGACTGCTGGAGCTCCTGTATCAGCCCATTCTGTCCTCCAGGAGCAGGATTTGTGATGTTTGTTGGCACCTCTGTGAGGCACAGGGTGAATTTTGCATGTAAGATGCCATCTAGCCTTCATGGGACAACCCTTCAAGGGGAAGCAAGTGATACATTGCAGCCCAGCCCCATGCCACAAAGGGGCTCAAGTGCTGCAGGGAGTGCTGGGGGGTGGGCAGGGAGCAGTTCCTGCTCATCCCCTTCCTTCTCTCAGGGTCCACACTGACTCCAGCATATTACTAGTGTAGCAAAGCTTTGCTTCTTTTATCTTAAGAAGGGTTAGAGAAGAAACACCCCAGAAACCTAAGAAATAATTATTGTAAAGAAAGAACACTTAATTTAGAGTTTTATTTTTTGTTTTATTTTTTTTTTTTTTTAATAAAAAAAACCCCCAAGTCATTATTGCCTCAACACCAGGATTTGCTGAAAGCACTCCAAGTTCTGTTTTGCGAGCGCCATGGAACAAAATAATTATGCAATTAGTAATGCATCTCACACTTTGTGAAATGAAAGATATTTTGCTTTCAACAAGTACAAAATGTAACATTTTACTTTTCCAGGGTGGGAAAGTACTGACCATGCCTTCCCCCTCCTCCCTATTTTAAGTGTACTGCAGTATGTAATCAATAAAGATAATAATAAATATCATCCACAAGCAAGAGGAGAGATGCAAGTGGCACAGGTACAACGTGGATAGACTGGGATTCCCAGAGCAGCCAGGTGCTTCCAAGTATTTATTCTAACTCCCCGAGGAGAAGCTGTGTCCTCTCCAGCCCTGTCCAACAAGCCGCTCCCATGCACTGTGAAGCCAGTGGTTGCCAGGGCTGACCAGCAGATCTGTGGCCAAGCTGGGATGGGAGCCCAGCTGCTGCCAGCACAGGGCTTGTGCACGCAGCCACGAGCCCCTGGTTGCACAAGAGCGTTGCTGTTAACTGAGGAACCAGAGTGATGCAGCTCCGGCGTCCCCGAGCTCGGCGCTCACAAGTGGCTAGCCCATGCATGTTAACAAAAGTCCCCTCGGTGCTGCTCTGGCCCAGGGAAAGGCTCTGCTGCAACTTGCCTGGCTTGCATCTGGCGAGACAAACAAACCTCTCACCTGGGCAATAGCATCCTCCTGCCTGGCTGGGTACTGCTGGGGAAACAGCTTCACCTTGGCTTCAGCTGGTGCCACACTGAGCCTCTGATCTGATGGGTAGTGCTACCAAACCTTTTTTTTTTGCATTTTAAAACCAATCCTCCCCAGCAGTGTCTCTCTCCCTCCTGGCTGCTCAGCCAAGGTGGGCTGGGATAGGTCAGAGAGGTGGAATGCAGGAGCTCTCCTGGCAGAGCTCTGCCCCAGCAGAAGCGCGCTGCACTGCTGCCCAAACCCTGAGGAGGGATGAGGTTTTAGCATGGCCGGGAGCAGCGGGGGGACCAGGGGCACTGTGAGTAGTGGTGGGCAGAAGAACACAGCAGAGCAGGAGCTGGGCACACGTGGGGATGTGCTGCACTGACATGGAGAGGTGTGAGCCCCCACCCAGGCTCCATGCCAACGGATTTGCACCCACCCGTGACGCAGGGGGAGGAGGTCCAAGCACAAGACCTGTTTGGTTCAGCTCTCCCCCACCCCCAGGATAGCCTCAGACATATCACTGATCTTTAACCAGCGCCGTGCAAGGAAGTTGACTTAATTCTATATACTTAAAGAAGTGCTTTGTAAACCACACCATTCCCAGCCCTGCTGGGAGAAGGGCAGCGGGGATTTCATTCTGGAGCTGCACCTGTCTCGTGGGTTCCTTGGGCATCTCTGGAGCCATCCCTCATCTGTCTCCCCTCTCTGCACACTCTGCAGAGCCTGGAAGCTGAGTCTGCCGTTTCCATGGCACACCAGCAGCGTTTTGGAGGCAGGGCAGGGAGGGCAGCCTGGCAGGGATGTACGCTGGGGCTTTTTGGTGCATGCTAACGAGACGGTGCCTGGCAGAAAGTGAAGCTGGCAGGGGTGGGCAAGTGGGAGCTGAGAGCGGCTTATCGCTCCTCTGCAGAAAAGGACCTTTGCAGAGACAGTGGCTGCTAAGTAAATAAATAAGGCAAACATCAAACACCTCAACTCCCTGCAGTCTCTGGGCCATGTGCCTACCTGGGCTCCCAGCTGCATCTCCCCCCAGCAGCTGTTCAGCAGAGCAGCTGTGGTGGAAATGAAACGCTGCCGTAGCCACAAAACCAGAGTTGCAGGGTCTTCTGTGGGAGGAAAGGCCCACGGACTATTTTTCCCTGATAAGGAAAGACTTGTGCCAAGAGAGGGCTGATGGACAGGAGGCTGGAGGTGCTTTGACTGCTCATCTAGGTCTGAAGCCAAAGGCAACGACCACAGAGAACATGGTGCGACTGGTGCTGTGCATCAGCACTGTCCCCTCGTGCCTGTTAACACGGACTGATGAGTGACTGCTGAAATCACAAAGCCAGAACAAAAGCTTTCCCTAAAATGGTCTTTTTTGGCACAAATGACCCAGTGACAGCCACCAAGCAGGCAGAGACTCTCCTGGTGTGGTCCTCCTTGGGTGAACTGCTGCTGCAGGGGAGCATTTGCTGGGGAGCACTGTGAATGGGGAGTGAGGGCTGGGGTTAGATGGAGAAGGGAAAGGATATTGTGCTGCCCTGTGTGGGCTCCTCTCCTGGGCTTTGTCCCCGGTGCAGAGCTAATGGTCAGGACATGGCATCTGTCTGGTTTGTACAAGCTTTGGGTGAATCAGGGCTGCAGGGCAGCCATGTTCTCTGTTTTTGTAAGGGCTCAAAGATCTCACTGGAGGAAAATGCCCTCTCACCCCCTTCACAGACAAACATCAACAGCACTGTGCTTCTGTGACCACATGGAGCAAGGCTGGTGTCAGCAAAAATAATCCATCCTCTTCAACCTCAGTGTCAACAAGGGCCAACTGAACAAAACAAATATCTTCCCTAAAGACCAAAAGGCACAAATATTGCTTGAATTTCAGAATCCTGAACACGAGTGGACACTAGGTGGCAAGGAGAGAACTAGACATTTGGTAGGAAACACCATCAGGAGACTGAGTTGCCATCTGGCTGTGTGCCCATCACACCAGGGACCAGCCAGAAGATCTCTCCTTTTGACACAGCAGCACAGCCCACCCCAGTGAGATCAGGTCTCCAGGCAGGGAAACATGTCACAGGAAAGATAGGGATGCAAGAAAGGATCACAGGAACTATATAAAGACAGGAGAAGTTTGGGTACTCCAAGAAGGCTGGCTCAACAGCCCTCAATATTAAAGTCTTCTTGCAACATTTCTGTGCTCCATGGAGGCAAACAGAGGCAGTAATGCTCTTCACATGGCTACCAGGCATTGCCCATGGAGGCTGACCAGCATTCCTTCCCTCTGGAGGTAAAGAGGCAATGCTGTCCCTGTTACCTATCCAGGACCTACTTTGGGTTCCTCAGCCTGCCCAGAGCAAGTTCTTCACATCCTTCCTTCACTGGTGCAACCCCAACCCCTTTCTCCAGAAAGACAATAGTAGGAGTAATTGTCCTTCAAGTGATTATCAATGGGTGGTGGTGAGGAGGAAGAATTTATCTTGATGATAAATTTCTCTAGGATGTTTTCCCAGAAGGTCTACAGAGGCACATCCTCTGAAAAAGAGGTTAAAAATAGAGGGTCATCCTTTGTCTTTCAGTCCCTTTAAGTCTTGATGCTCTTATCTCTTCTTTCCCCATGCCTCCTCTCCTATCCTCACACTTCTTAAAGACTGAAGGGTGTTTGCCACATGTCACTTTGAGGGGTCTGGGGGCAGGAAGCTTTAGTTACCAGGTTTTCCCACACATTATTAAAGTCAGTTTCTCTGCTTTCCCTTTAATGAGGTAAGACTGTGTGTACAAGGTAAAGTTAGGCTCAATTGGTGGGAAACTCATGGAAAGGGTTTAAGTAATCAGTCTGAGAAAATAACTAAGCCCAAGCCTGTGCTAGATGTTGTATCTTAAGGACTTTGCAACTTTAAGGAAAAGAAAACAGGATCATTCTCCAAACAGCACAGCATGGCCAGTGATCTTCCTTTTAAAGGCTTTCCTCAGGAGAAGACAGGAGGTGGGCTTTTAGGGTTG
Source organism: Merops nubicus (assembly GCF_000691845.1). NCBI lineage: Eukaryota > Metazoa > Chordata > Aves > Coraciiformes > Meropidae > Merops > Merops nubicus. Next base: position 96,486 of record NW_008586435.1, on the reverse strand, counting down.
TTTGAATTTCAAGACACTTTTGACTTTTTGGGAGTTTCTCCAGGAGCATGGCTACTACCTCTGTGAAAACAAAGATGGGATGAACAGCTGCATGGGGTTCAGCCAGCACCCAGTGAAATGTGTTAAGTGCAACTGCTTGTGCTCTGTTATACCCAGGCATGAGCTACTCACTGTGCTCCCATGACCCCTGAGAACACTGAGATGTCAGAGGGAAGAGCAGGGCTAAGTCCCAGGTTCACCAGCCCTTGTAGCATGAGCCTGTGACCCAGTGCACAACCAGCAGGAAGCAGGACCATAGAAGTCTAAGGAAAAAGAAAACCCATTCCAAATCAGGTCACCCTGAAAGCTTTGGAACCACTGAGAA
>NW_008586435.1:72610-96091 GCF_000691845.1 Merops nubicus | reverse complement strand
TTCCCCTTGGCCACACTATCTGCTCTCCTCCCCAGCTTCATTTCCTCCTCCCCCTTTCACTTGGTGCTACCTTCACACTAGACTCTGCTGCCCCACTTTTGTCCAGCCTTTTCCTAGAGATAAGACAGACGCTGTTTTCAATTAACAAGACCCGATTACTGAAAGCAATAGGAGGCAGTTCATTTAAAGCCAGCAAATTAATTGCAACCTGAATGTAGACGGTCGGTGTATGGCTGGGGGAGCAATTATCCCAGTCGCTGGGCCCCTGCCACACAAGGCAGCAGCCAGGGCACCGTAGCTGGGCTGAGTGGCATGAGCAGGAGCAGCTCAAGTTCCTGCCATCTGTTCTGAAGTTCCTCTCTCAGCTGCTTTTAGCCCACTTTTATCTGGCAAAAGAAAGCTCTCTGTGGCTGGAACTAAATTAGAGTGAGACGATGTGTCCTGGGACCTTGGCGCTGATGGGACCCAAAGTTGGTTTCTAAACCAGTGGTTGGATGTGATGAGATCTCCCTCCTCAATCCTCTCCTCCTTTGGGAGGGCTTTTGCTGCCCCATGAGAACAGGATCAGTGCAATATTCACCAGCCCTTTGCAGTGCTTACCAGAACCACCATTTATGGACACGTGATGGGATCTGGAACCTTGGGAATTCATTTTTCCTTAAAATATGTTTCCACATGACAAATAGCAGAGGAGGAGGAGGGCAAAATGATTAGTCAGTGAAAGAAATATCCCATCATGAGAAAGATTTTCCATGGCTTTTAAGGCTCAAATACTTTTGGTCCTGCTGTTGCCCTGCAAGTGCTGATTGCTCAGGAAGCCACTGTGGCTTCTGCACCACCAGCTCCCCCAAGAGTTGGGCTTGCCACTTCCCACCACCCATGGGGACATGTCTCCCCATTCTTACAGTGTCAGGGGAAAACCTCAGGATGTTTTCTCTCCTAAAATGGGAAAATCTCAGAAACTGTCCAAACACTGACCTAAGCCATGCAGGTGAACACAAGTTTCCAAACACTTCCAGGGTAATTTGCACTTTGGGCATCTCATCTCCTCTCTTTTGCTGTCAGTGGCAAAGGACTGCTCAGGGCTTCATGACTGTAGTGAGAGGTGCATTTGGGATATGTGGCACCTGGACCTCAGGTAAGCTGGATCTGACCCGTGAGGACACACCACTTCACCCCATGGGGTCATCCCTGACCTCTCTACCATCATCCTACAGCTTTTCAGAACCACCTCACTAAAAGCCTACTGCTCCAAAAGTTACACATCAGGGCACTGCAGGAAACAGCCCACTCTTTAACAGGCAATCCACCTAGACACGGGGAAAAGCAGTAATTATGAGCCCTCCTCCACTGGAGAGCTGACAAACCCACCAAACAAAATCATGCTTTCCCTGCTGCACCTCGCTGTCTCCAAGCCAGCTGGCACAAAGATGCTGCTTTTTCCACTCCTGTACAAACGATGCTTTTGAGGCTCCCCTCCTCGCCAAGCGTAGGAGGAGCCCCATGTGTCGGCTGGGTAGTATTTCCGAGGTGGGCTCTTCTCAGCCCAGCGCCTCTCAAAGCCAGGAAAACCTGGTGCTCATATGAATTTTCTCTCACCTTCGAGAGATGGTGACAACGGGGGCCGGAGCGACGCCCCAGTTCCATAGCTGGCACCTCTGAAGGGCGCCAGCACCTTCTGAAGCTTATTAAATCAGGAAAGTAACACCTAGGGAGTGTGGGGAGCTTCCCACTGCCTGCCGGCTCCCAGCCGTGGGGACCGTCTGGCTGGGGACAAGCTCCATCACAGCTCCTTACAAGGCACTCGTTATGCACCAGTGTCTGCTTTATCAGCCTTCACTCTCTCATTTTCTCTTGTCTATCAGCTCACTTGGCTCCTTCTCTATCTTGCTTTCCTACTTGCTTAATTTTTAGGACAAATTTCCCAGGCAGGGTGAAAAACTTTTTGGAGAGACAATTTGGGACTAGCTAGCCCTGGGAGGGGAGATGCCTCTGGCCCTTGCCAAACCCATGGCCCTGTAACCTCTTGAGCAGGATTACTAACCCTGGGACACTGCAGAGAAGGCAGTCCATAGATAAAGGCTGTTTAGGTGACAGTGGCCACCACACTGCTGATAAGAAGGACCATAAATAAGGCTGGAAAGGATTTCCTGCACCACTGAATTCCCAGTTATTCCAGTCTCAGATTTATTCCTATCTCGATCATGGCTGGCCAGGATTGTGTATAACATTTTTTTCCCCAGCTGAAACTCTCTTGCTATGACCGTTGAGTGTGCTTGGGTTTTTTTCTTTGATGAGTATAGCATGTTGTCCCATTGGTGGCATGCATTCATGCCATGATCAGCAAGCATACCCAGATCTTCACCTGCTCTTTCCAGCAGTAGATAGTCTTGCAGTCAGCTCCTCAATCATGACATGGTTCTACTGCCTTTCATCCTGTCTTTCTATCCCCCAAATCTGAAGTCTTTCAGTCCTTCATGTGAATTAACAGTGGCTGCCAGATAAATCCTTCAGAGAAACTATATACAGGCCTTTCCTTCCACTCAGTTATGCTTTGCATTACAACTCATTATCTTCTCTTTAGGTGTCTCACTTTGACAAGTCTTCTTTTGCAGTCCTCATTTCAGCTAATGGGCTTCCCCACAAAATGAAGTGTTTTTGTGAAGCTCATTTACACTAAGCCTACTACACCTCCCTCACTTCAAAACGCAAACATCTTCAGGAGAAAAAACAGAGAAATAAACCAAATCACAACAGTCTGTCATGATCTATCTTTAGGAAAGCACACAAGGCTTTGTCTTTTGTTTGCAGGCTGCTTGCATGACTTTGGTTATCCCTCCCTGGCCTGGAAACAGACTATAGTTGCTCTTCCTGGCACATAACACTACCTGATGCACTCTGGTTACCAAAAAGTATTTCCTGGCCTGCAGAGGAGCTGGTCTCACTTGAGGACACACGTTTCTGAGTTTTGTCTCTGCTCAGTGTATAGGAATTCTCCCTTGCTGTGCCCCGATTCCCTTTAATGTTCATGTCATTCCCTCCCCTTTGCACCAAGCTCCTATGAAGCCCCAGGCACATTATTCAGCAGTTTTCAGGATTTCTCTTGACCCTTCTTAATCTCCATCCCATTATTCCTGCACAGCAGCCTCCTGTCTCTGTAAGCAGCTAAAGAACTTCTTGCTATCAAAGGGATTAACCATGAGTCCCACAGCCCAGGATAAGGAAGCCTGGAGAGCAGCTCAGCAGCCAGAAGGAGGAAGGCACTGACAGTTTCACCTCCTACCTGGGGTGTGAAAAGCAAGTGAGTGTCTTTTCTCCTGTCTCCTCCGTAGGCCCAAGAGAGGGTGCAGGCAGTGACTGATTGCAGAAGCCTCCCTGCATTAGGGCAAGCAAAGTGTCTGCTCCACCCCTTCCTAGCCACACCCCCTGCCCCAGCCCAGCTCACAGAGCAAAGCCCTCTCTGCCCTCCCAGCACACCTTTATAGCTCCTGGTAATCAACCAGTTCCTCCCAGTCTGGCCCAGCTTTGCAGCTAATAGCTGGAGCTGGGGTTAACTCTTTCTCCACCAGCCTCCAGACACAGATATTTATGCTCCACCACGTAGCACATATGTGGTCCTCTGTGTGGCATCAGGGGACAGTGGGAACACCAGGGATGAAACCCCTGTCCTGGAAAGCTCTCTGTGCCCTGTGGAGAGAAGTAGTGCCACTGTCATGAAGTCCTAGCTAATTATTAGATCTAGCATGCTGGATTCAGAGCATTTATTGCAAAGCCACGCATCTGGGCTTTACTTCTCTTAAGTCTGAAAACATATTTCTGAATTAACGCTTCAGTCCCTTCAAGAAACAGAACAGAAAGATAATGAGGTTGAAGCAAAGTTGTGTCCTTAACACATTCTATTCTCTTCCTCTCTGACCTGGCACAAACTGATGGCATCACAAAGTTCTTTTAAAAAAGCATGAGGGTTTGCAGCATGGGCATGGCCCTGTGCTTCTGGAAATATGAGTTCTAGGCTTCATGGAAGGGTCAGAACAGTCTTGGTGAGGTGACCTGCTGACTGTAGAGTAGGGGAGTCCTCTGAGAGACAGACCAGGGAGTAACCTGTCCCTCTTGCCTGGGCTTCTTGTATGGCCCTGATCCCACTGGAATCTTTCTCTGTCTCAGTTTCCTTTTTTCAGAAAGAGACTTTTCAGCCCTTTCTGTGCTGATTACTGTAGAAGAGGATTTGGGAGTCACTGAGACAGTGTCCAGGATCTCAGTGCTTTTTGGATAATCAGCAAATAAACTAAAAAGATTGCATATGGTCTGTGAGGGGTGGGCAGATTTCTCTTCCACCAGAGCAAAACCACTTCTCCAAACGAAACCTAAGTGCTGATCACACTGCAATCACCTCGCTGGGTCAAGGGCCTGTCAAAATATATTGCAGCGTAGACAGAGATATTTGACATCTTGCTGAATTCTGCCAGGTGTCTGGTGGGGTCTCAGAGAGGGTTGTTAGAGCCTAAACTTTGCCTATGAGTTTCTGGGAATATGTGCCTGCCAGTGTTGCAGCAGCTATAACCCATCTCCCATCAGGGATGCCAGTGGCCAGCATGGGGCAAACTGGCCACAGAGGGGTTAACTCAGATGTCCCTTTGGTTGCCCAATGAGGGCAACAGTTCAGTGGTTTTCCCTTGGAAAGGACAATAAGGAGCATGGTGGGTTGCCCTTTCATCTTGCCATATGGATTACCACACTAAAGGGAATTGATAGTGAGGATCTAAAGGTCGTCACATTTCTTTCTCCAAAGAGCTGCTCATTGTGCTCAGCTTTGATTTTTTGGGGGATTGCTGCTTTATTTTTAAATGACACACAGATGCACAGTGTGCTAACATGATGCTCACTTTGAACATATCAATTACTGCCCATTTAGAAAGATCAATGCTTTCTCTAAAATGCCTTGTGAAGTTAGATTGCTTCCAAATATCTCCCCAAATATTGCCCAGCCAAAAACTACATCAGCAGATAGGAGTGCCTTCAACTCACTATAAATCAACTGTTTCTTTAAAAGAAGAAAGTTTTCCCAAGTCTTTGCCATGTCTCTTCCTACTCAGCTGAACCAGGACTTCAGTTTGTGAAGGCTATTGCAAACAGACACACCTCAGCACAGCAATGGGAAAGAAAAGCACAACAGCCTTTAGCTGGTCTTTCCCCATATTTATTAGATTGAAATTAGAAATGCCGATGACCACTGTCAGTTAAAACCCCTGAAAAATAGAGAACGTGGAAACCTCTCAGGCAAAGAAATAACCATGGAGTCCTCCAACCCCCTTCATGAGAGGCTGTGGGCAGGACAGTGTTAATGTCCCATAGAATTGCAAAATGGGGGCAGAAGGACACTCCACCCACCCACCCCCCCCTGCAGCTGTTGACTCCCCTCCCCTCCTGGACCCCATGGCACAGCCTGACCTGCCTGTGTCCCCCTTGCCTGCAAGAGCAGGGCAGAGATGGAATGGAGATGGCAAGGATGAAATATGGATAAAATGGGCTGACTGGTAGAGATTGTCTCTCCTAAACTAAACAAAAAAGAGGGAAAAAATAACCCAAACTGAGAAGCCCTCCTCAAGCCTAAGTTAGCAGAAGCTTCATTCAGAATATTTCCTGGAAATATCAGTTATTGTCTAATAGGTACTTGTAGTCCATTTGGAGCTGGTCCTTGGCTGTGAAAGGTGCCTTCAGAGAGGTTTTAACCCTCCCCATCTGCCCTGCCTGTGGGCTGTGCCTCCGTCCTGTGGCTTCCCCACCACAGCCCCTACCCGGCACCATGGAGGAGAGGCAGCAAGAGGCTGTTATATTTTAATAGTGGCAATATCCAGCACTTAGAGAGGTGTTGGAGGGCTCAGCTGAGCTGTTAAACGTGTCTCCTGCCCCTGGTGAGTGCCAGTGAGCTGGGGGCTCTTGGATCCCCTCCTGAACCCAGATTGCTCCTGCGCTCGCTCACGGCTGCCAGGCTTGTGCCATGTGGTGGCTTTGACCTGTTCTCCTCTCCAGCCCACTCTGTCTCCAGGCTGGAGGGGACATCAGCCAAAATCACCCTTGAGGGGGACTGGATCCTCAGCTTTGCACAGCCCCTTTCCATGTCCGGTGCTGGGCAGAGTTACCTGCAGGGTGATGGGTGTGAGTAACCTGCAGCAGGTAAAGGCTTGTACTAGGCTCACTCCTCTCCATAGCAAGGGGAGTGCAATGAGCGTGTGGACCCATGGGCACGGGGGTTCAGCATAGAATCATAGAATAATAGAATCATTTAGGTTGGAAGGGACCTCCAAGATCATCAAGTCCAACCACCGAGCCACCAGGGCTCCAAAGTCCTCTGCCAAAACAGATCAGAATCTGTCAGGGTTGGAAGGGACCACAAGGATCACCCAGTTCCAACCCCTCTGCCATGAGCAGGGACACCTCCCACTAGACCAGGCTGCCCAGAGCCTCATCCAGCCTGGCCTTAAAGACCCCCAGGGATGGGGCCTCAACCACCACCCTGGGCAACCCATTCCAGGGTCTCACCACTCTCATGGGGAAGAACTTCTTCCTCACATCCAGCCTGAATCTGCCCACTTCCAGCTTTGCCCTATTTACTCTAGTTCTTTTGTTACTTGAGATCCTAAAAAGTCCCTCCCCAGCTTTCTTGTAGGCCCCCCTAAGATACTGGAAGGCCACAATAAGGTCACCTCGGAGCCTTCTCTTCTCCAGACTGAACAGCCCCAACTCTCTCAGTCTGTCCTCGTAGGAGAGCTGCTCCAGCCCTCGGATCGTTCTCGTGGCCCTTCTCTGGACAGTGTGCTGGTGAGGTACATCACTTCTGGGAATGCCCCCAGGAGCTGGAAAATGTCCTGCCCAGGCAGTGGCCGCTGACGTGGGCTCTGGGCTGGGAGATGCTGCTGAAATTGCTCCACAGGACAAGCACATAGCCACGGGATGCCCTGTGTCCCAGCCAAGAAGCATCAAGCCACAGCAGCCTGGTCACCTGGGGGCTCTGGTGCTGGCAGATTTGTCCTTACTGTAGTGGTGCTGCTTGGGGGTGCGAGGGGTGCTGGTACCAGTTATCCCCGTGACCCTGCAGTGGGGTGAAGATGGGGGTGGCACCCACAGCTGCTCATCTCGAGGCTTAGCTCGAGCTCACTGGGGGTGATGGTTTCCCTTGAATGCAGTGGCTTTGCAGAGCAGTGCAGTGGGTGCTTTGTAGTGCTGTCTTGCTGGGAAAAGGGACATGCCACCGTCCCTGCTGCCACGGCTGAGGGGCCCTGCCACTGCCCTCCTGGGGTTAGTGGGGAGAGCTGGGCCAGCCCTGGAGAGAGCTGAAACACTTTTGCTTTCATTATTTTGGTTTACTTTTGTCTTTTTTTGTTTTGTTGAAAAAGTTGTCCCAACCCACCTTGCAGCCAACCACAGTTTTGCTGGAGCCTGCAGAAGGGCATCAGCCACGCTGGAACCACCCAATTCCATCCCCAAGCATGGGGCTGGAACTCAAATGGGTTGTGAGGCCAGCAGCCCACCCAGGACTGGGGGCACTCCTGCATCTACAGACCACTCCGGTGGTGCTAGCTCCTTGCAAAGGAGATCCGGGTCCGTGATGGCTTAAACCAGCAGAGCACCTTCCCAGGGCTTGGCTGCCAGAGCAGAGGGTCTTCTCACTCTGTTTGTGTGCTTCGTTAGCCTGGGTGTGCCATGAGCTGAGCTCAGCAGCGTGCACAGGGGTGACCGGCAGGGAGGAGGGGAGAGGGGCAGGAGGACAGCAGCCCCCAGAAAACTATTGGTCCTCCAAACCCTATCGATCACTTTGTAGTGGCATTTACAGACAAGGAGCATTCTCTTTAACAAATAAGAATCTAATGGATTAGTTCTGATCTAATTATGCATTCTGCATTAAGCTGATGCTCCCACTGTCTGTGGCTGCTAGCATAATTAAACTTAATGTACTTTTAATGATGTCTTCTTAACTCGTGCATTCATATATGATTAGAATCAAACAGGACGAGCTGTCACGAGTCCAGGAGAGCTCTTCTGGCAGCTCCTGATGGGACTCATGTTGCAATATTAATAATGCAGATTTCAAGGTTAACAACATTGGGTTTGAAGTGAGGAAAGCTTGTCACACAGTTTGAGCTAATCTGAGGCAACAAAACGGCTCCCCTTTCAAGTGCAGCCTCTTCCCATCTTGCACATGTGCTCTTGGGAGCAAGGGAACTTAAGTTTTACTCAGTAAAGATGTTGTTAAGTAAGGGAACAGCACTCTGAGCAGCAGCTACCGAAGAACTTGAGGTAATAACTGTGTGGGCAGCTTTTGCGGGGGTGCTGGATGCTCTGTCTTGGCATGCTCAATCTTTGCTCCTCTTCCCCTTTCCTGCTGGTTTTCAGAAAGTTTGGAGCAATTTTTTCAAGGGTCTGGCAATCAGAAGTCAAACACTACTTTTGTCTCATCTCCTATTTGGTTGAGTGAAATCAGGCTGTGTTCCCTCTCCCAGCTTCTGTAACCCCCTTGGCACAGGGAATATGCTCCCCTGAACTGTGCACCACCTTGTGAGATGGGGCCTGACAAAATTTTGGCATTGCTGCCCTGGCTCCAGCATCCCACACGCAGCAGGTAACAACACTGTAATGAAATGTGGGGGGGTCCCCCTCCTTTTCCTGTTTTTATGGAAATATTTTTTTTTCTTTATCAGCCCATGGCTTGGCATACAGGTTGTCTTTTGATTTCCTGAAAGCAAGTTGTAAAATCGTCTGAAATCCTTCCAATGGGAAAGTACTGATTTATTACACTGTAATACTGATGCGAACAACACCGTGTACCTTTCATCTAAAAAGTCAGGACTTATAGAACACGACATGCCATTAATTTTGATGCCAGCTCGAACAGAAGAGGAATTACTGCCAAAGGGATCCAGAGAGCATGTTAAACCAGCCCTGCAGAGTAATGAACGTGCTTTGTGGCTGTTACATTATACCACATTGATCCTTAGGAATGAAAGGTACCTCGACAGCTAATTTGGGCTGTCAAAGGTATCTCTTAATACTGCTGTATGTGTGTGTGCTATATAATTAGTGCATGAGAAAGGGCTGTGTAAACATTGGCTAATTACACTTCTCAGTATCCCTTCTAGGGGTGAGGATTATGGTGCTCCACTGCTCTAGGGACAGCTCTCTTCATTCATGGGTGAGTTCACCCAGGTAACAGCTTGGCTGAGATGATGCCCAGCATCCTGCCCCTCTCCATTCCCAGCCAGGTGTAGCTCCTGGCAGCCAGGCAGTGCTGCCTTCTTGGAGTAAGTGCACACCAGCAAAAGGGGGGATTAGTCTGATTGTTCTGGAACAGCCAGAAAACTTAGCACTCTGCAAGACTGTGGCTCCCTGTAGCCCCCCATTTGCAGAAAGGCCCCTTGCTGCCTGAGTACCATGTGATGGGTTATGGGGTCACTTCTGCCTAGATTCACCTCTCTGCCCCCATCCCAAAAGAAGGTGAGTTCATTTACTCTCTAAAGCTGTATGGTGATACAGACTTATCTGCAATAAAACAGCCCCCATGTATATATTCAGAGCCTATTCCAGGTCCTGGAGAGGAGCAGCTGGCAATGCTGAGGGTGGGACTGATGTACAGATGAAGAAGAGATGAGGATGGACAGAAGGGAAGTGGGAGGTGATGCTGCAGGTGAGGATTGAGTAGAGCATCCCAGAGTGGGATTTTAATGGAGAGATGCCTTGAGCTACCCCTCCATGCCTAGAAGAACCTTTTCCATGTCCTTCCACACTAAATTAATCCTCCTTATATACTCAAACCTTCAGGACCAAGTGCCTGGAAAAGAACAGAGCAGCTCTGTGTAAGAAGGAAGCTGGGAGAGGTGTCGTCTTTGAGATGAAGCTGGAGCCCAAGCAGTTTTGTATGGCACTGTCAGGCATATTTTGAGCTGGGGCTTGCGTGTGGATTTGGCCTCAAAAGCCCTGCCCTACTGCAAGCTGGTGGGCAGCTGTGCATGGCATAGTAACATCTCTGTATTACTGTCAATTAATTAATTTACTGGGTAGCAGAGATGCTAGTGTGGGGGCTTCAGCCAGACACAAAACTGGCACTGGTGGCTGACAAATGGGTTTGTGCCCATAGGTAACATGAAGGCAACTGGGGAATTGGTGTTTAAGAGAAGTCAGCAGCTACAAAAGCCATCAGAGAACAGGCCACACAGGTCTCTAAAAAGTATTTGGGGTGAATCTGGTAGTTCTGCTGGAGGGAAGGGCCTGAACCCATCTCCTCCAGTTTCTAAGGTGGTGCTTCAGAGGAACCTCCACTCACTAAACCCCAGTCTGAGCTGTTATTTCTTATGCTGTGGCAGCTAAGAGTACCAGCCATGTCTAAAGGGTACCACACCTCCTTGTGATGGGTCATCTAAGCTCTGACCTGTGCCTGAGGGGGTTTGGCATGCTAGTTAGAAACATGCCCAGAAATGCTCTGGGGACCTAGAGCCATGTGTGAGACTCGGGTGACTGACCATGTCATTGAAAACTGAGCGTGAGCATGTGTTCACAGTGAAAACTTCCCCATGCCTCCCAAAATGTTTGATGGAGATATGCAGCTAAGCTGCTGGAGCTGAACAGGTTAGTGGAACCCACTGGATTACAGCAAACATTGATGCACCCCTGTCTCATCCCTTCACAGAGAGCAGATGGGTAAGTTCTTGCATTTGAGGGCAGGTAGCACACAGACAAATCTTTTTGGAGCATCTCAGCTTTGTGTCCTGATACCAGGGTTATGATCCTGTAGCAAAGGAACGTGCTGGGTGATGCATATGTTCCTCATTTGCTGCACTTCAAGGTTCTGTGTTTCTTTGCTTCTACAACTGCTGAAGATGCTTTTGGATTCTTGGTGGAGAATTTCTTACAAGGAATATTTACTTTTGCCATTAGGAAAGAATTTTGTCCTGTTTATGCCAAGATATATGGGAGCATGTCTTGTGCATTTCTGCAACCTTACTGGGAACCAGAGTGAGCCACTGAGCAAGAAGAGCATTTTGAGACAGGATCCTGGCCCAGAGTACAGTACAAGAAAGCTAAGCAATTGTGGAAGACCAAAATGGCCTGATCCAGCACAGCTCGCCCATGGGAAACCTGTCATTCAGACCTCATTGGTTTGAAGTCTCTTGTGCTTTGAAACCTGAGGGTTAACAGCCCCTTTCAAAAAGTTTTGATTCTGCCCTTTGCTGACTCTATAACTTACCAGCAGGTAAAAAAACACAAACAACCCTGTGAGTGTTGGAGGTCTTGAATCTATAACCAAGGCCATGTGGGGTGATCTGGGATGCCTGATTCAAGGTACTTTTTGTGTCTCAGATTTTCCAGCCCACAACTGGGAATGACAATATGGAGAAGGGAAGTCCTTCCAGATTTGGGACACCAAGCACTGTGTAGGAGCGTGACATCAATGAGTCTAGTTAACCTCAGCAGCCATCAGCATCTGCATCAATATCTAAGGCCCTTGCAATCCTACTCTCTTTTCCCCTTCAACAGACTTTTGGATGAAGAATTTAGCAGGTTAATTGTGTAAAAACTGAGAAACATTTTAAACGTCCAAGCCTCTGAAACAAGTAGGGGAGCTCCTAGAAAAGCTGATCCTGGTGAGGATTTTTGGACCAGTGCTGGCTCTGAATAATCTCTGAGCTGACCATGTCTTCTCTCTGTAAAAACAAACTAAAATCCTCTAACAGCCCTCCTCAAAAAATAAACCCACAAAAACTCCAGAGTAAAATAACTAGCTTAGAACCCAAGGAATGTTTAGTTTCCTGATTCTTGGGTAAATATTAGATAGATTCCCAATTTCAACCTGAAGCAGTTTATTGGGCTGCTGTTCACAAGTCAGACACAGCAATAATCAAAGAAACCTCATTTGATTCAGGTTGGGTAATATTGCCTGAGGGGTAACATCATTTTCACTTCCACACATCCAGCACTGGCACAAAACGGCATGGACAGGTATGAAAAATGGATCCTTGGTGCTAAAATTCTTGCTGATAGTTTCATTTTTGTATAAATAATAATTACCAGTAAAAATGTTGCTTGAAAAAAAAGAGAATGTGAAAAGAAAAAGACTGTTGCACTTGATAAAGCAAAATCCTTTGCAGTACTGCCAAAAGAAAATAAAAAAAACAAAGAAAAACCAAAAGAGAGTTAAAACAAACATAGCTGTTAAATAAAAGATCCAGATACCAAAGAGCAAAATTTAATGAAAGCCAAAACTGTTAAATATGGATTCCTGTTGAGAAAAAATGTCAATGTCTTTAAGAGTTTTACCATTACTCTATTTTTAAGAAAAGTGTAGTAAAAATACATATTACAAGTTAACATTTTCCACGCTTCTGTCTTATTCTTTTTTTTTTTTTTTTAACCCCTCCACTGATCCAAACCCTTTGAAAACTGCATCTCACGTCCTCACACCACAGGTGGCCAGTCCTAGCACGGATGTGCCGCTTCTCACGAGACCGTCCAACTGCCCTGTTGGGTTCCCCGTGACCTGCTGCCACATGGTCCTTCTTTGGAGGAGGATGGGGCACTGATGGGTCTTGGCAGCTGGCTCACACTGGTTGCCCCACCCGCTCCCACCAGTGGTGCACCTCCGTGGCAAGGTCCAGGATATGGCAAGAGCTGAGTCAGGAGATGTGTCTGAGGGCTCTGGGCATGGAAACAGGCTGGCCTGTGGGATGCCTCCTCTGTGCTAGCACTTAAACAGAACTGAAGTTAAAATTAAGAAAAGCTGATCAGAAGTAATGATAAACAACACAAAGCGACTTGAAGAGGTGTTTGGAGTGGCTGATAACAGAGTTCACATCTGGTGATGAGAGGTGAAGCTCACAAGTGGTTTCCAGCAGTGTAGAGGGAAACATGTTGGCAGAAGACATGCCGGGCCTGAGCTTAGGACCTTGACTCTGGCTTGCTGGTCTCCAAAGTGCTGCTTGACAAGTGGATGAATGGAACAGATCCTTCAGACCGGGCTGGTGTTAAGGGTGGTGAATGTATTGCTCTGCACATTTGTACACTAGTGGAAACTGATAGGCAGTTTCCAGCTGTCCTTATGGACAATGGCAGACAGATCCTCCTCATAGACCTGTGCCAGTCATTTGCCTGCGTCACTTCCTCTTCTTTTCCTGCTCCTCTCTTGCTATGTTGCAAAAAATAAAAGAAAGGACAAAAAAAAAAGGGAAAAAAAAAAAAAAAGAAAAAGCAGCTCAGAATGCTCCAATAGCAGCTCAGTCCCCAGACAGATAATTGTTGTGTCCTGTGAGAAGCTTTGAACTTTGTTTGGCACCACAGATGGACCTGTGAGGGACGAGGCTAAGTGGGTTCACTGTGGTCCTTGCCCCACAGATCTTCTCTCTCTCTCTCTCTCCAGATGCTCCCCTGGGAATTCTTCCCTTCTAGGGAGGTGTCTCAGGCCCACCAGAATGGGAAGCATTTGTCTGTCCGTGCCAGTGATTCACAGAATGAACCTTTCTTGTGTGGTTCTGCAAAAACCATCCTCGCCCCTTTGATCTCCACACCTGTGGTTGGACTCCCAGCTGCCTATCTGTCAGTGTGGGTTTCTGCAACACTGACTTTGGGGTCAGCAACCTGCTCTCCTGGCTTGTGGATGCTTCCCCCCTCCCTAAGGATACATGAGTAGGAATCTGCTACTTTTGGCTTTGTACCCAGATGGGCCACGACTTGGCAGGAAAGCTGAGTTTGACCAGCCTTGATGATGCTGAATGCCATGGATGCTTGAATGAAGCTCTTGTAGAGTCTCCTCCTTTGTTTGCTTCAGCAGTTACTTCCAGGAAGCCATTCTGGCCAACTATCTACAAAATGCCCCTCTTACTTAGAAAAACAGCCATAAAGGGGTATCAGAGCAAAAAGGCAGGGATAGTCCCACTGCAGCCCCATGAATTCTAGCATGTTTTACTGGTTAATAGGCAGCCATCTAGAGCTGGATGTCTTGAGATGGTCTGTTCCTGGCTCAGGGTGGTTCCCTTATGTGACCACCAAAAAGGGAGCACACAGAGAAGCTAAGCAATGAAGAAATGGTTCACAATTGCTTATTAGCCCCCAGGAACCTAGGCAGGAGAGTCACACATGAGGGGAATGTGGCATTTACTTTCCCTCTTCCATAAACAGCAGTCGACCATGATCTTAGACCAACCATCTGCTCTAGTCTGCCACGCATGATGCTCTCCACTCCAAGCACACGACTCTGCTCTTGAACCGCCACTCATCATCTCTAGAACTGCCACTTTGTCCTCGGGTTACCTGGGGTTTCCAAACTCATGACTTTGCCCCTGTAGAACAGCCTTGTGTTTTTCTTCAGGTTCTTTCTCGTGTGAAGTCCTTCCTGTTTCAGGGAGAACTGTTGGCAGCTCTGTCTGCCTCGTTGCAATAACTCCACAGCCCCAGTTCACAACAGAACAACTGAAGGCAGAATCACGACGGACAAAAGAGGTCAATGCTGATGTCCTGCAGGGAGCTCAACTTGCCATTTATCGGATTGTCTTTTTTGCTGTTAGTAGCTCAGACATTATGGTTTGCACCCCAAACTAAACCAGATTGAAGGACTGAACAGGGAAGGGGAAAGGGCTGATGTTACCCTGACACCACAGGAATTAGTAAGAAAAAATATATATATTGCACACACTAAGACTTATTAACAACCAAGTTAAAACAAAATGGCATAGTCCTCATTAGTGTTCCAGTGGTTCTTTAATCAGGGACGGTTCATGAGTCTCTTAAATCCCATCACACTCTCCTTATTGCAGTACAGACCTGTTCCTGTCCTCCTGCCGGTGGATCTGTTTGCAAATAAAAAGGGAAATAGATTTGATTTCCTTGAGAAGATCCATCCAATTGTCCCTTCTGTCATTGTTGTTTGTCTTGTTGGTGTTGGGTTTGTTTTTGGCTCTGGAGGGGGTGGAGTTGGGCTGCCCCTGCTCTCACCCAGGCAATGGGTCAAAAGGCCAATTATAATCCTGTAGCTCCCAGGGACATGCCGGTGCTGTGGCTCATGCACGGGATCGTCTGCATGGATTTGGGGAAATCGTGGCTGACCACACGTCCATTTTCTCCACTGCCTCCTGCTGCAGCCGGCCTCGGAAGGGTTGATGTCCGTATGGCTTCGTTGATTGATTGCTGTGGGATTAAACAAAAACCCTTTTTAGGAAAGACGGGGGGGTCTCCCCCTGTCCTTAGCAATGTTGGAGAAATTACAATACAAATCAGTGCTGCCTTTCTGTCGCTGTTCTCTCCCTCTTTGTCTCCATTCAGACTCTCACTTTCTCCATGTCCTTACTGCATCTGCTCTGTTAATTCTCACCTCTTCTGCATTGAAAATTCACTGTTTCAGCAGTATTTTGGGGTAGAAAGCATATGTGCCATATGCAAAAGCTATTCAAACTCCACATGATAAGAACAGTCATCCTGGATCTGAGCAAAGGTATTATACACACTTCCCCCATAGATATGCTATTACTACTCCAGTACTGTTATGTATGGTGGACTCTGACTCACTGCAAGCATATGTTTAGCTTTCCTCATGTGAGAAGTTGAGCATGTGCCTATGTTTTTGTCTACAGCGATGACTGAGGTAACCAGGAAATGCAAACCTAATTCAGGAAACCAAATCTCAGCTTCCTGTTCCAGATACCACCCAAAACATTTGCGTTCAGAGATAAAGGAAACCACCTGTTTAGAACTATTAAAGTAAAAGATTAAGTGAACTTGGTTTCTTTGCATTTAAGTGATTTCTAAGGGCACCCTCCTCCTTTCTGGACGGGGATATCCGGGTGATGGATTATCCAGAACAGGTACATCTGGAACAGCTATTCAGAAAGAGTCAGCTTAGTGCTTTTCCAGGCATGGAGCAGCCTCCTGTGCTGGGAGGACCTGCTGCCTGCCCAGGGGCTCTATAGGGACTTGCTAAGCAGAGGTTGGCTTTAGAGGGGGATCTGGCTCATCTTTCTTGCCTGGGCTCTGCTGAGTGGCTTTTGGGGTTTGCCACTGATGGTGGGAGCCAGCCAAAGGGACAAGCTTAGACAAGATGTTAACATGGGGAGCCACGATTCCTTCCCACAGTGGCTGGTTTTAATGTGGCATGGGCACTGCAAGCTAACACTGATGTGAGCTAAGGGGCCATCTCAAGTAACACATGGAAGCCAACAGCAGGGCAGACTCTCCTTAGGACTAAAACTATGGAGCTGTTGCATTCTGACACTCTTCTGTAGTGTATTTGTGACACACCTAGCTTTGCAGTGTAGATAGCAATTATAATCTCATTTTTGTATATTCAGGGACATTAATTGCTCACATTATCTTACCCCTGTGCTCAATGTACCTCTCATTGCCTGTAGAACTTTCTGAACCACCATGGGAAAAGAGCTGTTGCATATTTCCAGTGCATTAGAAATGTTATTATCGCTGACAAAACATTAAGCATGTTGTGAAATGGTGACATAAAACCCAAACAAATGATTGCTTAGTTTTGATTCTGGGTACTTTCAGTGCTCAGGGAAGTGAAAATCTAGATTTTATGAAACTCACTGCATACTTCATATACTCATACTGACTTCTGTGCTCACTGGAGAGGTCAAGATGAGGGTGAAGAGGGATATGATGCTCTTACAGCACAGATCCCACCACACTGTTGCACACAATGGTATCTGTATAAGGGATTGCCTCTGCTGGTCATCTGAGTCAAGATGTACTTGTTCCTCAGCTGCTGCATTAAATGTGTATCCCCAAGGCTCTAAAATTTAATCCATTCTTGACACAACACGCTGAAATTTAGGCACACCAGAATTTAGGGCTGAAGCAAATCTCCTGGGCTGTGGGAAGCATGCTTCTGCAAGACCACGACAGGGTGGTGAAAAAAAAAAACATGTTACAAGAGACATTAGAGGCCAATTTCACTCTAGGAGGACCCATAATTCTGAATTTGAAGACCCACATCAATCGTTCCAGGGCAACAATGCTCTGAGCATCTCTCACTGTTGCCAACCTGCAAACAGTGCCAGCAGGGTGCTAGCAAAGGGAATGACAGGGTCTGATTCACTACTGTGCTACCCCAGTTTTATCTTGCTGTTAACTGCTTGGGTCTGGGGATTTTTTTCATACTGCAGTAACGGCTGTATCACACCAACCCCAGCAACTTCAGCCATCCTGCACATGCACTGCCATCATCTGCTTTTCTTAATTTTAAGGAATGCTGATATGTTCCTGACACTGCTTGTGCCACAATTTTGCTCTATATCTAGATTTTGAACTAGAATTATGCTACATGTCTGGTCTTGCATCAGCTCCCTGCTATGTCCCACTCGACCCTCTTGTAGCTTCCTCTGAAGCTCCTATTGCTTTCTAGCAAGCTGAGTGACACGGTCACTTTGTTATCCCTATATCTTGGCTTTCCACCCATGGTCTGGGCTGCATCCGTCTCTGAAGGCAGCTTTGGAGCCAGGATAAGATCAGAGAGAAGGTGTGAAAGGCTGGGGAAGGGGTTGCCACCTTCATCCGCTTTGATTCACTTCTGGACTTGTAACAAAACTCGATTAAGGCAACCAGCATGGCTAGTCCGAGCCCACCGATGAGGATATAGAAAACCCCCGCCACGTTGCTGAGGCTCAGCGCGCTCGTCTTGTCCTAGAAGAGAGAAGAGAAGGGAGGGAGGGGAGGGCACGTGGGAGGGAGAACAACAAAATTAATATGAGATTGCTCCGGGAGGGACGCTGCACAATATAGCAATGTTGGCATTACATCATCTTCCTCTTTAACCGAGCAGATGACATTTCTAACAGCGCTTTCAATTTTTAATTCCCTGTAGAGTAAATCTAACGTTTCCCTCACACAAACAAATAAACATTTCATCAGCAATGTGACTCTTTGTAAAGGTTTGGGATCTCCGTTTTTCAATCAGCTAACTTAAATACTTATTTCATCCAAAATGTCTAGTTTAAATTATTGATTAAAGGAGAAAAAAAACCAAAAAAGTTCTCCGCCTCTGTGACATTTGCTTGTCCCTGACGTCTCTCCTGAAATAACCTGTTCTCTTGGAAATGCTCATTCCTTCATTCCTAGATTGTTTCCCCCGCAAATTCTGTTGCTGAGCAACACATCGAAATGGCTGGGCTTTTTTTTCCCTTTTTTTCCCTTTTTTTTTTTTTTTTCCTTTTCTTTTCCTCTTCAATACCAGGGTTGAGGTAACACCTGAGCTGTCCTGAGAAACTCGTTTAATTTCTGTGTAATAAGGCAGTTATTTTTTATGCAATCAAGACCCATTGATGCATGTCTAAGCTAATTATTTGGCTGGCAATAAATAGGGCTATTAATGGACTGCAGCTCACAGTCAGCAGCTACGTTCTGATTTTACAATTGCCTAATGAATCGTTATGGCTCTCTGGGGAAGAGGTGAGTCTCAGAAACACTCATTTCACTGCTAGGGAAACCGACTCCCCACATCTAACCCCAAATGTCACTCGGTGCAGCTCTCAAAACCTTCTCCTCCACACTGGCCAGGTTGGGCTGCTAGGATGATCTGGGCAGCAACAGGACTCAAAAGCTTTGCTCAGCTCTGTGTACAAGACTCCTGTTTCTAGGACGTGCTTTCTCCATGGTGCAGCCAGACAGAGGTCCCCTGCTCCGTGCCTGTGGCTGCTCTGCAATATCAGCTGGTCACCGTCTGCGTGGCACCTCTGCAGACATAATGGTTTTTGCTGGTTTGGTTTTTCCCTTGTATGACTTTCATATTCTGGGCAGTTTGTAATCTTGCCAATGCTTCCTGTGTGCTCTCTGTAATGAGAGATTTCTGCAAATATCCTCTTAATTTTTGCAGTTTCCATATTTGAAAGATTACTTATCTGGTCTTTTATAATCTGCCTTCACGCATTTTTTCTCCCAGGCTTCACTGTACGTTTGTTCAGTCCTCTCTTCTCTGCAGATTACTGAGTATACTTTTAAGCACCAGTTGAAAAATGTAAGGAGTTTTTTAGCGAAGATTTGGAAAAGCAGAGCAATTACTCTGTGAAAACTGGGTTATAACACATCAGGTACTTTGCCTCTTCAAATTCAGTCTGAACAGGCTGCACCAGCTCCAGGGAGGGACAAAGACACTAGAGGTGGGCTGTCCTCCTTGACATCCTAATCTTTTAACCTGTCTCCTTAATGAAAAGAGGTGGATACGCACATGCTCTGTGCCCGGGGGAAGGATGGGGACAGGGAAGGAGGTGGAGCAGCCTGTCTGTCTGTGTCTTACCAATAATTTTCAGCCCATGCTTTCACCTTGATTTGACATAAGGGTGGAGATATCCAAGATATCAGGAAGCTCCAAGATTCGTGAAAAAGAAGTACACTGTAGAGAAGAGAAAACCTACCAATGCTCTCACCCAAATGTTTTGGTCCATACTAGGCATCAGAGACTCCACACGAGTCTTTGACTAGCAGTCACAGATCCTTGGGAAACCTGGCTTCCTCAGCATGAGAATACACAAATTTCAAGTTTTATTTGCCATGATGTTCCTGTACGTCCATCCCCAGTCAGTGGGTCATGGTCCAGCTTCTCAGCAAACTGCACTGGCAGAGAAGTCTGGCAGCCAGGAAAGGCTGCTGGATCTTCATTTCCATTTTCCTCCTGATTCCAGCAGCAAACTGACCAGTAAGAGAGAGGAGATGACCCAAAGTAGTTTCCTACAACACTATGTCATACAGTTAATTTCAAAGCTGCTGTATTTTCTTGCATTTACTTTGAAGTAGCATTATTATTATTAATGTTTTTATTGTTATTAATATTATTACTAATGTTATTATTATTAAGGCAACTTGGGTGAACTAAAAGTTGTCTTATCCAGAAGGAAAAGGAAAGCAGAGTGAGGCCCAACAGACCTTCTGGGAGGGAGGGACCAGCCTGAGTTTCACCTCTGCCACCATAACAAGGTTTGTCCCAAGGCGCCCAAGACAGGGGCAGCTTCAGTGGGGCACTGAGGGGTACCAGGGACACCAGACTGCAGGGGCATGGCTGGGGACACAGCCTGCTCTCAGCTGCCAGGCTGAGAAGTGAATTTGTTCCTGTCGTGTCTCCTGACTTCTAGTTCATTCCCTTCTTTTTCTTTTCCTTTTGATTCCTTCCCTCTCCCAGCAGGACCAGCAGAGATGTTCTCCAAGCAGGAGCAGCATCTCGTTGCTCCTGTTGGCTGCAGGACCCACATGAAGGGTAGGAAATGCTGCATGCTCCACTGAGGCTTTTCTTCCCAGTTCAATGCATAGTCCTGCCCTAATAACGCTCATAAGGATAAAAAGTCCCAAATTATGGTAACTGCTTGAGAGGACCCTCCTCTCCTCTCCTCTCCTCTCCTCTTGGGCTCTGTGACACCAGATGCTCTCCTGCAGGGCTGCCCATCACAGAACCAGCTTGCTGGTGGGAGTGTAAATGTCACCGCTCGTCTCCCGCAGCGGCAGAGCGCTGACGTGGGGGGAAGATTGGCAGGTGAAAAGAGAAAGAAAAACCCATCTTCCCGAGAGCCCGGGCTTGTTGCTGCAGCAACCAGGCACCTTCCCGTCTGTTCCTCTCCAACGTGGCACCGTGTCCATCATCCTCTTTGCCACTATTTCTCCTCCTTGGCTGAAAGGTATTAAGGCCATATTTGCCAAGCTTCCCACCAGGGCTGGTCCTTTCTCTTCTATGCTGCATGACCAGAGCCCGTTGGCAGCACAGGCTGATGGCACCTCGAGTTGTTGTGGTCTTCATAGGAGATGAACTGTCCTGAGAGCAGGTGGTAGCTCCACAAGCTAAGCTTTTACACCAAATGCCAAGCCACCTTTATGTGGGCAAGGCCTGAAGCTCAACAATGAAGGACATCATGCTGGCTGCTGAGTTTGAGCACTGCTGTGGTCTGCCAGAGGATGGGTAGGAGCACATAGATGGCCGGCTGTGGAGATGAGGCTGCCCAGCATGAAAAGACACTTTGGATTTGAGAACCAGCCAGTTTCCTGCGAAGGCAGGGCAAGGCAGTGGCAGGATTTTTTCCCTTTTTATTTTTAAATTTTAAAAAAAGTGCAATTCTTGCAACTGAAGAAGAGGACTGGGACATTCTTGTGGCTTCGATGAAGATCCTTCAACTGCAGGTCCTTCCTGGCAGCCCCTGCAAGCACATTGCACCTTGCCATCCTGGTCTGGAAAAAAACTTCCTTTTACCCATTGCCTTGCAAAAGCCCCAGGGAAGAGGAGAATCACATCCAGCTGCCCTGACATTTAGTGTCCACCTTGTCTTACCCTCCAACAACCCAAGACATCCCTTTCAAGTCCATAGCACATTTCATAGACGGCAAAAAAACCTGCTCCATGCTTGTTTGTAAAATGGGATCCTTCTAGAGAACTGCTTAGTTGCAGAGTGTCTGTCTTTCTTCTGATCTTATTTCTGCTGTGGCAAGTAAAGGGGACACACAGGAAGGCTGGGAGACAGGACCAGGAACTGGTGGATGGTTTCTAGCTATGTGAAGTGCTGGAAGTGCATGTTCATGGGGAAAGCTTGTGTCTGTGAGAAGGGGTGGCTGCCACAGGCTTACTATGGGGACAGGAGTGGCAGGGATATTGGTGCCCAGTGCAGGACACTGCCTGGGGTTTCCCACTGGAGCTGGGAAATCTCACTGGCAATGTAGCTGGGGCTGTGGTGGTCTCAGATCAACAGCCCCTGAGCACAGCTGCCCAGCACTTCCTGGGGTGGTGCAGTATATCCAAATATTCATCAGATCACGTGTTTTGCCTCTGGAGTTTTAGTTCAGATCCACTAATGTAGCT
Organism: Merops nubicus; assembly: GCF_000691845.1. Classification (NCBI taxonomy): domain Eukaryota; kingdom Metazoa; phylum Chordata; class Aves; order Coraciiformes; family Meropidae; genus Merops; species Merops nubicus. The sequence goes on along the minus strand of NW_008586435.1, from coordinate 74,277 downwards.
ACTGTTAATTTATAGGGATTTCTCTAGATAAAAAATTAGGTGGGCAATAAAGAGGTGAACAGTTGGATTGAAAACAGGATGCACAGAAGTCAGCTACAGCCATGGAACATCATCTGGGGGCAATGAACATAAATCTGGGAATCACCAGAGGTTTTCCTTGGCTCTGGCTAGAAACCTTGCATACAAAACTTGTATCCAGCTAGCACCTTAACCCTCTTCATTAGCATTCATTTACCCTTCTGAAAGTCCTCTAACTGCAAACCGAGCTAAGCTCGGAAATAAGAGACTTTGTCATGCCTGGGGGAGGAGAAACAAAATGACCTACAACCTCTCAAGCTTTTCTCTGAACCCTGGCTATTAGAAGAGAGGTGTGTGATCTGGCTCGTGCCCCCAAAGCACAGATGGCTTCTGTGCCCACCATGGGCAGGACGAGGGGAGCTGTGCCTGGTGCTCAGCCCTGCAATGGAATTGCTTGGTCTTTCTGTAGGTGGGAGTGGGGATCTGGTGGTGTTGATGTTGACTTCTCTTACTCTCGTTTCCTACTGCACTGCTGTTACAGATGGGGAAGAGCAAGGGGCAGAGGATATGACCCTTTTGTGTCACAGCTGAGACTCTTCACTGCGATCTTCCACGCCCGTTAAAAAACTTTCATCGTTTTAAAGCTTGTGCCTACTGATTTCACACATGGAGTTTCAAGCAGCTCTCATGACTTCAGGATCCACATCTCATTTTTTCACACGTGATTCACATGTGTGTGATTGTGGTTTTCAAGCACATGTGGTTAACATGTGATCAACATTGAGGTCATACGATCCACGTAAACCCATGTGCCCCAAACCTTCTGTTTCTGTCCCTACTGGTTATCCTAGCATGTGGAATGTAGTACTACATCTACTACTGCTTTTTTTTTTCCCCACCAGAATAGTGATAAAGTACAGTACTGTAGGGATTGTGCTTTAAACTAAACTGATTTCAAATCCATTTCCTTATGGCCATTTTATCAGCTATGGGGTTTCTCTAGCACTGATGCATGCAGGCTTGTGGTGAAGGTATTGTGGAAGCTGTGTCATGGCTTCAGTTTCCCAGCAGAAGTAATTACTTTTCATTCATATGGTGACTGTTGCTCAGTTGGTTACCTTGCAAAATACATGCACTATATAAGTCAATTAGATTTTTGCCTGAGTGGGACCAATGCCATGTTGTATAGAGTGCTTTATAGAAGAGATATTCTTGGATATGTACAATGCTGCAGAGAAGAACAGAATTTGATTTTAAATAGCATCTGTCAGTCCCAGAATGCTTTACAATGCAATAAAGCAGTTAGTGAGATTCAGACAATTAGGCCAGATTGAACAAAATATGACAACCTACCAAAAAATGCGTGTAGAAATTTTTCTCTTCTTATGAAATTTGAATATCTTTAATACTTTAAAATTCAACCCCCTCCAGCTGGCTCTGGAATTGGGTTGGACATAAAGAGGAAAAAAATATTACATTTGCTTTTCCAATTTTCAGTTGGGGAACGCCATTGGCATTTGAGGTCAAAACTAGTTCTAGGCAATTGTGAAGGCCTTGCTACAGCTCTGGGGTAAAGGTGTCAGGGCTGAGCAGCAGCTTCTATTTCTGTCGACTGAGAACAAGAATGCTAATGAAAATATTCAAGATTT
>NW_008586435.1:46443-71443 GCF_000691845.1 Merops nubicus | reverse complement strand
GAGCTGGAGGGCGTTTGTGCCGGGGGTTGTCCCGGGGCCGGGGCGCAAGGCGCGCTGGTGGAGCAGTTGCTGGTTACTATCCATGCCGTTCATACCCACTAGTGTGTTCTTACTGGGGCTGACCTTGGAATCACCTCCCCCGCTGCCGCACTCGCCCTTGTCGTACCACCATTTGTTTTTCAATTTGTCCAAAAGCCCCTGCTCGTTCAGTTTTAACACTGCCAGGTTTACTGGGTTTCTTTAAAATGAATAGATAACACTCGATGAGTAACACGCGGAGAACACTCGTCAAGCAAGTGACAACGAGGGATGGGTGAACCAGCGTCCCTGGATCCAGCCTTGCCCCCAGCTCTCGTGAGCTCCTGGGGATCTACTGAGGGTCTGTCTCCATGAAGAGCAGCAGAGAGCCACATCCCACAGCCACGTGGCTTTGGGTAAGAAAGAGCTACCCCCGTCTTAAGCTTTCTTCAGCAGATAGGTGCCTCAATGGAAAGCTCGGCAAACAACTAAGCACCGACAACCCTCATTACTGGAAAATGGTACAAAATCCCTTAAAATTGGAAAACGGCATATTTGAGAACAAATTAAGACATTGTTGATAGGGATCCAGCTTCGGTGCAGAATTTCTCTGGTGTGGGGGTTACTGTATGTATATATTTCTTTGATTTTGGTTTTAGAGGGGGAGGGCAGTCTGGCTCGCCTATTCCTCTTGAGTGATTCTCACATCACAAAAGACATATATAGAAACAACATGATCAGCAATAATTTCTCATTAAGTAACGCACACATAAAAAGAACATTTAATCAATCCAAGAACTTTAACATGTTCAAATTAACATACGGTTGGGATACACTTCAGACATTTTAGGATGCATGAAACATAGGGGTGGATCCCCAACTGGTGGCAGTCACCACTGCTTTTCCTAAAGCCCTGTGGAAAGGCTGTGCTACCACAACAGAAAACCTGGTCATATTATTTCATCTGATGCTGAGGTCTGCATTCCCCCTCTTGTGTTTTTCCAGAGCTCCCAATGTCTTGGGGACCTAGACCCTTTTATGCTTTGGGAAGTGAATTCCTTACTTTGGACAATTATGGTCAGCTATGAATGGCCCTGTATGATCTGTGGTATCATTACCACATTACCAAAAGGTCACAAGATGGTTGCAGCACCACTAAAACACACACACCTGAGAACCCCTAGGACTTTTGGATGGCTGCAATATTTCATAGATGCATCTTCCCTGTCATGGAAAACACTGCATGAGTCTGGATGCTGAGCAGACTCCACCATTCAGGAAGAAGACCAGTGATCTGGATTTAGGATAGCTTGCAAATCCAAACTGTGCCTCAGTCTACCTTCAGACCTGTTTACACACATCTGAACTGCTTTCAGTGGTAAACATCTGAGGGAGCACCTCGACTTAGGGTGTGCAGCAGTTGAGTTTATAGGCTCTACACGTGGGCACAGTTTGTTTCTGGATGCTGGGTATCAGGTGACATGCTAGTGTAGGTATTGCATGAAAAAGAGGAAGAAAGCTAAGCACAGCAAGGCAAAAACATGAGAGGGCTTTAAAAAGCATGGAAGAGGTGGAGGGCTACACTGTCTGCCAACAGACCTTGAATATCAACAAAACAGATCTTGAAAAAGGCCAAGGACCTTGCAGCTCTCATCTCAGAGAATTCATGCACATAGCACTTTGTACACAAGAAATCCTCACCAAGGGGGCTAGTGAGGATGGCAGTTCTAAAAGAGCCTGACTGTGAGCAAGAGGGGTGTGCTGACCTCTGCGAGCCCATGATGGCTCTGCCTGTTGGGATCCCATCTGAGCACTGAAGCCTTCACAAGAGCTGGGAGCCTCCTTCAGGCAGATTCCAGCCTTCAAAAAGCAAAATCCAGATGCAGTTAAACATGCTACCAGTCCAAGAGAAGGCAAAGGTTTTGAAGATGGCTGAATGTTTTCCCTCTTTTATTGTAGCAGTGTTGTGGCCAGAGTCTAACTTGGGTTGCACTTAAATCCAATGGAAACATGATTATAGCTCCAGAAAGGATGTGACACTAAGTAAATCATAATTATTTCTGTTTTCTAAGCCAGAATACAGACTAATTAGCACTCTGATGTCTGAACCATCTGCAAAAGATTAGCTAACTAATGAGGCAAAATACATTTCAGCTTCTATGTGGGTACAAGGTGTTAACAAAGTAAATGCATTGCAGTTTTCCTGGGCACAACAACAGCCATATGATTTTTGGGGCCATGTACTAAGCATTCTGTGTTATTTTTCCTGGGAAGCTTCATTTCAGTTAATCCTGTCTCTCTACAGCTCATGGAGAGTACACAGAACAAGCTGTACTTCATCTTGAGTGTATTTTAATGAAAGATGGAGAGGTCTGGGGTCCTGAAAAAAGGTAGGTTTTTAACAGGGAACATTTTGTGTTTATTCACAGATCCTGGGAAAACCAACCTGTATTTCAGGGAACTTTAATCTCAGTATGGCTGCTCTGAAGAACCTGCCTTTCTAGATCCCCATCTTAAAACCTTCCCTATTCCTTCAGTCTTGACTCACATGAGATATCTTGGGCTTTCTGTCCTCTTTTTTTGGATAATTTGGCTTTTTGCTCTCTTTTTGTTCACTTGGCCAACATGGAGAAGAGCTCCTGCCAGGTAAATGGAAGGGGTTTGGAGCTACGTGACTATCTCATGTCAGCCAGGATCACACCCTGAACTTGCAGAAAGGTGTAATTTCTGCCCTCCCATCCTTGCCCTTCTCAGCCAGGCCTAGATACAACTGAATTTTAACATCTGGAGGCCAAAAGATATTCAAAGCCAGATTCACCTAGGAGGAAGAAGCAAGCTCTTTTAGCAGCCCAAGAGACCCAACTGACAGCCTGAGAGGGATGTTTGCACCTGCTACAACATGTAGAATTACTTCTGGATTTTCAGTCTTGTTTTCATTCATCTGTGGCAATATCCTGGCATTGTGTTCCCATGTAGAAGCAAGAAAAACACTGGTGTCCTCTCACTTAGCATCTCTCTAGGATCCTTTCCTTATCAGCTATCCTAAATGCAGGAAAACCCGTCTAGCTACAAAAGGGACAAGTCACAGAAAAAATCAAAATGCAGCCCAAGTTCTAAAACACACCTGATCTAAGCTGGCCCTGGCTCACATGTATCTCCAAACCTCACCCAAGAGTTTTGACTCTGTGGATGGAAGTGAGTGAAGATGAAGTCTGGATAAGAACCAGGCTGACTGTGCTGCCTCATGAATGTCACCTTGCTCAGGGCAACCTCTCACGTGCAGGACACCAAGGGGGAAACAAACATTACATGATGACTGTAGAAAACTAGTAAGATTAAAACAAGTGAACCAACAGAAACAAAACAAACATAATGAGACAAAAACTGACGGCAACTGTCCCAAAGAAACACCACAGGATGGAAAATCAAGCATTCCTCCTTTGCCATTAGGCCCATAAGAAATTTGATCGGCATGCAGCTAGGATGAAAAAGAGGAAACAGAAGGAAATGTTAGGAATTTTTGGAACCATGCTTAGCAGAGGGAAGTTTGGAGCTGCAACACTGAAATGTTCAACACAATTTTCTCTTTTGGTTTATTTTTCTTAGAAGGATGATAAATGGATCTTTCACATGCCAACAATTACAAGACAGGTACGATGTTCCTGTTTGTTTTTATAATATCAAAATCAGGATACAAGATGGATGTTTAAATAAGTAAATAGAATCAGCCCTGTATTCTGATTTCCATATTTGCAAGACAGAAAAAAAAAACACTGGTTAAAGTAGAACAGAAAACATCTCAAAGCTGTGAGAATATATCCACCTTCCTTTGAAGGACTCCAAGTCATTTCAGAGCCTGAACCACACTGGCCACAAGAATTGCCTCCTGGACCACCTGCATTGCATGTGATGAATCTAATCTGAGCTGACTTAATAAACGTAGCAATTAAAATCCTTGGGCCTAATCCACTACCAGTTGTTATGTCTTCCATTCTTTTGACTGGCTTTGGCTTGGGAGCTGTGTGACCAGACAAAGCCACCTGCAAATGCTCAGCTGCTTTCTAGTCATCGAGATCACGTATTAAATGTCTCTGCATTGGGTTACGTTAGCAAGTAAATATAAGGCCACACAGACGATTTTGGTCAAAATATTTTGATTAAAATGTTCAACAAATAGCTAAATCAGTTGGAGCATGAATCAGATTATTTAAAGCTATGGCTTCTGAGGATTTACTATTCCCAGTAAATCCTCACAATTCACATTCCTCATAATTGTAATGTAAGGAACTTGCATGGCTGCTGCCAATGGGAACAGCACCTCTGATGTGATTCAGATCACACTCCTGGTTTCCAAATTGTGCTAATGCTGCTCTGAGCAGGTCAGTCTGCAGGATGAGCTTTGCAGGAGACCAGCTCATGCCCAGGAATATGGCTGTGTGCAGTACCACAGCTCTGCTACTAACCCAGATCTGGACTGTGCTTTTTAAGGGTCCTACTTTTTAAAGGAAGTTCTGTGAAGATATTTCATATGACAGTAGACAAAGGCATGTGACAGCTGCAGGTCTGGGCTCAGAAATGCAGGACTTGTGCCCCTTTGGACTTGCCATAAATTTGATGCTTGTCAGGATCTGAACTGAGTCAGTGGATGAAAATGCACACCTTTTACAGGGTGTTTTCAAATGGGCTTCCCAGCCCTTCCAGACAGCATTTCATTTTAGGAAATGCCAAAATGCTTTCCCCACGAGAACTCCCTCTGCAAGCATGGATCCAAGCCAGGGCAATACCATACTCTGCAAAGCTGTGCAGCTCACACGGCACAGGATGAGCGTCCCTTCCAGATAATGCTCTGTGAAACCAATGGTTACACCACAGCAGCCCCCCTGCCATCACCTGGTGCAGCAAACACATTCATAGCAAGTGGATCTGCCAGGATCCAGGTTCCAAATTCAGGGCTTGAACACTTAGATGCTCTCATGGCTCCTCGATGGGAGCTGGGCATTTTCCTTCCCTGCACATCACACTGAGTTTTCACATCCCTTTTCCTCTGCCTCCCCCACCTCCTTGCCCCAAGCTCTGGGGATTAACATGGCAATGGAGATCAAACTGTGGGCATACATTGATTTGCTGGGTGCTTTGGCAACAGAAAGCAAATCCAAGCGACTTACCTCAGTGCAGACCCCTTTGGCGTTGCAATGCCATAGCCTTTGGAGTCCAAGTTACCTCCCACCTTCATAGTGTCACAGGGCTTCCGCTGCTCGATGTACTCGTTCATGGTGGACTCCAGGAGGTAGGCATACTTCCCTTTCGACTTCCTCACACGGATCATCCCCTCTTCTGTCGTCCTCACAAAAACGGAGGGCTCGGCTGACTTCATGTACGTCCACATCTTCTCAAACACTGCTATTTTGGATCGCTGCGCGGGACAGCAGAAACCCAACAGACGTGTTAAAGGAGGTTTGGGTGCCAGCTGAGATTTCCAGCTTGGACAGAACACACACCCACATATCAGAGGAGCAAAGGAAGGCAAAAGGGGTGACAGGATCAACCTCCTGACATTTCTGCACCAGGGTCCAGGTCAAACCCTGATTTCTGCCACATACTTGTGTACAGCAAGTGATTTTGTAGAACAAACCAAGGGCAAACCAAGCTGGAAATTAGGGGGCAGTTTCTTTTGGAGCTCCTCAGAGTAGCTCCTTGGTAACATGGGGAAGCATACAGATACTCTATATTTGTGTTTACAATTGCTGGATACCATGTGTACTGGAGGCACTGCCAGCCTCCTGAGCAGCATGGGGAAAACTGGATTTCTGCTGTTTTAAAAGGGCAAACTCCCAAGGTCCTAACATGGTAAGGGGAAGCAAGAGAAAAAAGCAGACCTAAGCTGAGAGAGGACAGGACTTGTCAAACAAGGAGTTTCAAAATGGTTGCATTTAAGTTTCGTTTTTACCCTAAAAAATTCCTTAGTGGAGCCAGCTTCCAGGGTCCCATAGGCAATTTCCGTCTGCTTGGCCAAGTCCTCTGCGCTCTCGATGGGAGAGACCATCCTTTCCACAGTGAGGAAGGCAGCCAGGTTAGCTGTGTAGGAGGATATGATGATCAAGGTGAAGAACCACCAGACGCCACCAACTATGCGGCCCGAGAGAGACCTGGACACAGAGAGGAGAGTCAAACAAGAGGAGCGTGAAGGTCCAAAAGGTGCACCTCGCTCTTGCAGGCCCATCTTTTACCTGGGCACTCACCCAAGATCATGTTCTCCAGCCATTTCCAGGGAAGACACAGGTCTACCTCAGTTCTTAATCTACTTTTCAAGGTGCCAATGTAATTAGAGGGGGGATAAAAAGTTCACAATGAAAAAAAATTAGCAACAAACTGATTGAACTTGCTTTGATTTTCAATTCCTTTCAGAAAATATGATAATATTAATAATAAGACATGGAGACAATAATGGGGAAGGCTTAGGTGAACAGCACAATGCCCATCCAAACAGCAGCTCTGGCAAGGGTAGTGTTGCACCACGTATTCCCAGTGGGAAGGATCACCAGACTGGAGCCAGAGCAGATACACAGACCAGCTGGGATCACTAGGTCAGCTCCTCTATCACCTGAAGCTTAATAACAAAACCTCTGTGTTTTTCTGCAGGACATATTGAAGCTCAGAGAGGAGCTGTGGCCTTTGCGAATAATTTGCCTGCTGACATTCTCCGTTTTGTATTCAGCAGATGATTAGACAAGATGTTAATAATAATGCCTTAAAATGTAGGTATTTTGCACCCATAATCAAATAACTAATTATCTGTAACTATTGGATAGATTTAGAGGCAAATGAGTCAAGCAGGCATTAACTTATATTAAAATCTTTTCAAATAATTTTTAAGAGTGATGTCAGTATTCGTGCATTCTGCCTAAATTATTTATGTGCTCCTTGTCTAGATGCAGAGCACTGTCCGAGACAGGAGGTAACTTGCAGTGCTATTTGATTAAGCCAGACAGTCTGGCTAAGGAGGACTTGCCCATCAGAAACACCATTGATTTCTCCGTGAGGGGCCACATCTCAGTGTTGCCTTTCTGCTAATCTGACTCACTCCTCAGAGATATGATTTATTGGATGGGAAAAGAGATACTGCAGTCCAGCTAAGGGCACTGGACCAGCTCGTGATTGCTCGTGCCATGCTGTGTCTGGATCTGTGTGAAGCCTTGCATCCTGCTGCTCTGGGTTAGTGGGGTTGAACGTGACACGACACACAAGCCTGAACGCTTCGTTGCTCCATTGTGGGAAAAAACACACCCTGCTAATCACTGGAAGTAGAGCTGGAAAGAGACTGAAGCCACAAAACCCACCGGCTGCATGACTTAGATCTAGGTTACACCCTTACAGTTTGTCCAGTCTGGTCTTAAACTCTGCTGAAAGTGAGGGGAACTGCTCCCACAGACATCACATCACCTCTCCATTCGGGCCAAGTCATCCTGAAATCTCTTTAGCCAACAATCTGTGAGGTACTCACAGCAGAAAGCAGGCACAGTGACTGAACTCCCACAGGCAGCATGCGGAGCAGAGAGTTTTAATAGGAACAAATATGACCCATCCCACCACAGGCACCATCATCCCCATGCTCCTGGAGAAAGATCACAGCAGCTTTCACCCGTGGCCGTGAGAAGCTACAGGAAACATGACTGCAAGGGGTTGCAGTGACAGAAAGGACAAGCAGTGTATTTTACAGCTGTGACTGAAAGGACATCTATGGTTAGAGGTGGGTCTGGCTTTCCTCTGCGTGGGGATCTCATTTTGAAGCAGCCTCTGCCCTCCTTTCTGGTTTCTTGTTCCAGAAATAAGAATACTGGGCCTTTCTGAACCTGACCAGCAAAGTCCACCTCACCATAAATCCAAGCTCAGTGAATGACTGTGAAGTGAGCGACATCCACCTTCCAAGGTCTTTCAGGAAAGTCTACAGAACCCATCTCCGAGGTGATACTATAGAGAGTTCATAAATGCTTTTCTTAATCATTCAGATCCTAAAAAACCAAAAAAGGTACATAAAGAAGACTTTTGCAGGTCTCCAAGCCACCAGCATGGTTTCCAACCATGGCTGTATGCGGGTTACCCCATCCTGTAATGTCTCATGCCAAACCTCCTCCTTCACTGGCAACTGCAGCAACATGACTGAGCAGAACCACTGTCCTCATTCCAGATTACTTTCTCTTTATTTCTCCTCATCACTTCCAGCTGGAGAGGGAGACCAGAAGTTTGTTGTGGGAGTATTGGATGCTGTGGGAAAGGCAGGCAGATAGGCACAGTTCTTCTGCCCTATATTGAAGAGAGACACACTCACCAAACAACCTATGCAGATGAGTAGATAGCTCCAGGGATGATTCACCCCATCTATCTCAGGTTGGGAGGAGGTCTTTCTGTAGACCTCTATTGAATTTTTAAGGAACTAGGATGGCTAAGTTGGACTAAACAACTAATTTTTAAGTTGCTAAAGTTGGGTGATATAAATACGACTATCATGCTTCCCATCTGTGGAGAATACTCAGCTTGTAGGACTATCAGCACAAACAACTTTACCTTCTGTTTCATATTTGGAGGGACCAGGGAGGAAGGCAGCTATGGATTCAGCTCACGTGTCTTCAAATTGATGGGGAAGAGGCAAAAATACCTGTTTCTAATTAGTTTGGGTGATGTGTGCTCAGGGAAGGAAGCTCTCAGAGAAGGCACAGAGGCATTATACAAAAGTAACCAGATAATGTCAAATATAACAATCTCTGCTGATGAAGGCCACTTTGAGCTGGCAAAATCCCTTTGCATGGCAAATAATCACATTCATTTCCAGCTGCAAATTATACAGCCTTTCCTTCCTGATGAAGCTGGGATATTTCTGCAACTTGTTTCAATCCCTTCAGTGGCAGTCAGATGGATTCCTGCCTCTAGACCCTCAATATCCTGGTGATATTCATTACTGGTTTATCCCATGGGGGCTGTCTACTGTCAGCTGCAGATGGCTTATGCTTCCCAGCTCCACACCTGGCACTGGCAGCATGTGGGGTATTGAGACTGGGAGGAAACAGGGAGGGGGGTGCAAAGAGGGAGAGTGGCCTGTAGCTGCTTTCCCCTGAGAGCCAGTGGGGGTAGGAAGCACGTCTGTTCCATGCACCAGTCTCCTCTGAACTCTGTCTGCTGCTGGTGCTGGTTGTTCCTCCTCATGATACGAGATGTTCTGAGGAGGTGAGTGCTCACTCATAGACTGTGGAGGAACAGAGAGGACATGGCTTGCTGTGACTGCCAGCATGGCGACAGCTGCATAGATACAAAGCTTTGTTGCAGACAATGCTAATGGGCAAAGTTTACCCTCATTGCTAGATTGACTTGGAGCTAGAAGCAATGAATCTAAACTGCTGTAAACACAGAGGAGAGACAACACTCAGCGTATGGGCTCTACAGGACATCATCCTTTGTCTCCATGGTTGTGCAGAATCTAGGACAAAAAAGTGCTGGCCAGTGATGAAGGCTCCTGGGGGCTAGTGAGTACCACAAAAAATTAGTAATAGTCATGATGCAACACCACAGAAGCAGATGGAATCCCGTGTGACATCCCCACAGCTCAACAACAGTAAACACAGGTTAAACAGGACAAGTTGGATTTCTTTGGATAACCATATTGACTATTTAGATTTTGAGGCAAAGCCTGTTACTGTTTATCACTGCAAGTGGTTGGAAAGACAATACCCATTAAGATCTCATTCTGTTACTTCTGTAGGCCAAGCAGGAAAGCATCACGGGACACATTTGCAAAAGTGCCTTTGTAATTTAGGAGATATATCCCATTTGTAGAAATGACTTCAATACTAGGAAGCTAAAAGCCTGGTCAAAAGCCAGAGGGACTTAGAGTGATGTTTATGCTCTAGTAAGAGCATCCACAGAGGAGTAGATATACCTTGTGCTCTTAAGTCACTTTGAGGTTCTGAAAATCTGAGCCCACAGCTGGATAACAGAAAATGACCTTCCACTTGACTAACAAATGTTCTGCAGCTTGAGCCCTAGCTGAAGTTCATTTCTCTTCACTGATGGGCAGTATGGGATTTAAATCCTCTTGCATGGAGAGTGTACATGTGCCCATACCCATTCAAGCAGAACATGAAGGCAATCAGCTCTCTGCTGTGTGGAAACGAGCTAGTGACTCAGTCCTCTGCAGAGTTAAGGTGAGATGGAGCACACTGGTTAAGACTTTAAAGATATGCTAAGGTTTGGATGTTTGGATTTATCTGTTTGACCTCTGGATTCATTCACATTCCTTATCATAAAAATACTTGTGAATAGTAGGGTCAAAAAAAAAAAAAATCAGAAGAAAATAAGCAAGGATAACAGTGAAAGAGGCTTTAATGAATGGCTAATTATGGGATGCAGAAAGGGATGAAATAGCAAGATAGGACTAAGCTGTACATTTTTTCAACCTATATTATTCCTTCTCCACATACAACCTTCTTTCCTACAAAACCCAAGATCTCTTAGGTTGTTCTTCTAGCCCTGCCTGTGATGGCTAAAATCACACATCCCCTCCACCTGATTTGGGGTCTTTCCTGCTCCTCACAGAACACGAGCAGGAACGGGGTGCTCCTTTCCAACCTTAGCCTTGAAGGAGTAAATAGTAAATACTGACCTCATTATCCACGGTGCACAATCAACTTAGAATTAGAGCTGGCTGGGAACCAGAATTCCAGCACTGTGGTGAATTCCAAAATTGTAAATGAAACCTTAATAATCTCAATTTGAATGAAAAGATAATGGTCACAAATGTCCTGTAAAAGTAGCGTTCCAAAAATGATTGGTTTGGATCCATCCAAGCTTTGCATTTTTCTATTACTTAATGTTTCATTTCTGAGAGGCTAAAAGGTATAATTTTAACATGGTAAACAATTTTGTTTCTGCTTTCTCATTACAAATAATTTTGTTTCAGCTCTTCTAATCTGTTAAACTCTTACCTACCACACACATAATTTAAAAGATAATTCTGGAATGTGATATTTTATATCTATCTAATGGAAAAACTGCAGATGGTCAAGCTGAAAAAATATTTTCTTACATAGATGACTTTTTTTTTTTTTATCTTTCATTTAAAAAGCAACTGCATTTTACTGGTAGAAAACAGAAAATAATTGCAGGTTTCCTTTCTTCCCCATGAAGTTCTTTAAACGTACTAGCCTTAGCATTCTTCAGAGAAAAAAGCAAATCATATAGCTATCATCTTATATTCCTTAAAACAAAATGCAATTCTTGACTAATTGCTCTTTGATCTTATCCCTATTGGAAAGTAGGAAAAGCTGACAGGAGTTTGTTTCTGCTTTGCTCTCTTATTAGAGGAACATATCACATTTTTTTTTGGTGAAAAACATTAAGAAGATCATCAGAAAATATACAAAGTAAACCTCACTGGAAAATGGCTCAAGCACCATCACAGTTCTCGCCCACTTCTCCCCTCCCCCTCCCCAAATCCATTTCTTAGGAAGAATTACACCTAAACTGACAGTGTTTTAATTAGAAGCACAAATCTGGGATTCTGAAGCCATAGTTGCTTTGGGAGGATTTCCGAGATCTGCTGTGAAATTCAATTCTAATAAAGGCTCACTTAGTCAACTGACATATTTGTCACTGAATGAATTTATGCAAAACTGTTCAGAGAGAAGCACTTCTGTGCTTGTTCTACTGATTGTGGGTCAAATCCACTTTTGGTCTTCCACCCACACAGATCCTCCAATCTTCAACATTGCTCTGCTAATTTGCTATCGACTCTCAATAATTTCATGGGTCTATCTGGAGATTGACTTGGTAGTGGATTAGTTGAAAATATTTTTCTCCAGGTTTGCTCTTATTTTAAACAAATTTTCAGCATTAAAATCTGTCAGTGTAAATGAGCTTTGCTTTTTCATTGTGTTACAGACCATCTGGCACAACTGGTCTCACTATTTTATCTCCAACCCTGACATGAACCCCAGATTTGCCTGAAAAGCCTGTGAATAGCCATAGATAGAGGAACAAACTTAATGTGGGGTTGTGGAGCTGGGAACAGCTCTGGGTGCATCCATCACAAACATGGTGCAAAGCTCTTATCCTCTTACACTCTGCTATGCCATCAATAGCTCTGAGTGAGCTACTGTTTGTCAAGAAATTAGAGTGATTATAATGCATGTTTCTCTGCCCATGCTGTATTATTAATTTTCATGCCATTCTTAGTTTGCATGTATTTATTATTGAATCCTTCCTCCTGGTACAAGAGCCAGGAGTCCTGACTGGGGGACTCCAGTGCTGGGCTTTAACAGTGTCAAGACAGCCCTTACAAACACACAAGTAAGAATGTTTCCTATTCACATCCTCATTTACTTCTCCTGCTGGTACAAATTCCCTCTCCAGCTGCCCTCACAACTTTACTAGAGGTAACAGCTGCATATTTTGACTCTCTATGGATAACATTAACCAGTGAGACAGGGCAAGCAAGCTGAGGGTGCACAGGTACTGGAAGTCCCATGCTCTCTCCTGCCTTTTTTTTTTTTTTTTTCCTAATTTAAAAGAAATATGTATGTGTATGTGCTGGAGATCTGCTCTTTCTCATGTTTCCAGCCAAACTGTGCCAGCTCATCTGGCCCCCAAAGCCAACACACCAGAAGGAGGCAATATGGATTGGAGAATCCCAGCAGAAGTCCTTTTAAGAAGGAGCCTTGGGGTCACTTGCAATGTAAATATTGCAATGACTGAACATATTGTCTGCAAATATGCAGAATCTCCCGGATTCAATGGGAGGATGCGTATCTATGAGGCTTTAATTGTAAGTCGTAGTTTATTTACTGTTTCTTTCTGCCTAAGCTAATGGCCTTGGACAGCAGTATATGGTCCCTCTCCTACCATTTCATCTCTTCTTCTGCAGAATATGTTGGCATTTTTTTCTTCTATTTCCCTTTAATGGGCAAAACTGCTTTCTAAAATGAGTTTTCCTGCTTAGTCAGAAATGCATCATGCCACTTGTGGTTCTCCAGTCATTGGAGCTTGGATTGCTGCAGTGCTAAGTATAAGCATGACTACACAGAGCAGCTCCATGCTGCTTTCAACACATCCACTTAGCGTTCTGATAGGCAATGGTTAGACCTAATGGCCTAACCAGAGGACTAGCATGGAGGAGCTCTTTTTTTGGTTTTTTTTTTTTTGTTCCTTGGGAAACCCTGCCACATTATGGGATCCAGGGTAGCTTACTTCAGCTCTCTAATTCAGTTCCCAGCTGTGGCAGAAGAGGATGAATCACGTTTATGAACTTCACTCGGGGAGGTGGCCTGAGGTATTGGTCACCGAGTGGAATTTACATCTGAGCTGCTTCCTTGCCCATTTCCCTTCCTGAGAAACTGAATTCCAGCAGGCAAAGGCAGCATTGAATGGGCCCAGCTACACCAGGGGTACCCTATGTACTCAATAACAGTCTGCAGATTGTGCCTTCCTGTGGTCCTCGATGGACACAAGAAGCAGCCTGCTGATACGCAACCAACACAACTCACCTGCTCCACTAATGAAGGACAGTGCTGGAAGCACTAGAAGCCAAGCAAACCTGGCCTGACAGGGCCAACCAGCCCTCCTCAACTTCATCAGGAGCAGAACTGTGGAACTGAGATACGTCCTTCACTCGGGGGAGCCACCATCTCTGAGCAGTCAGGACTGGCTGCTGAGATGAGATGCTTATCCCTAAAAATGCAGAATAATACACACCTAACTCTTCCAGAGGGCTGCTAAAAAACGTTGTAAAGAAAAGGCTAGGATAAAGGGATGAGGTGGAAACCTAATGGAAAATAAGAGTGTGGTTGAAAGGCAGAGCAGATAGATCCAAAGAAATACAGAGTTGTCCTCTTAAGTACAAGCACAGCATGCCTCTTTATGTTGCAAACCAGGGTAGTGTAAGGGATGAGTGTTTAGATAGAGGTTTGCTGGGAAACACATGGTCATTTCAGGCTGCTCAGCAGTTCTGGTGAGAGCAAAGTCATCCTTCTTCTGCAGTTTTGCCAGCTTTTGCTGCAAGGAAAAAAAAACCCCTGACTTTTGTCATGCCTTTGAACAAAAATTTCACTGTAAAAAAGGCTCTCCACCTATTTTTCTCACTTTGGTAACATTTGTTCGCTTTGCTGAGAAAAACACACAAGGTGACAAGCATAAAATTTTGTCAGAAGCACTTGCTGGAGAGCCCCAGGAGATTCATCACTCAGGAACTTCTTCAACCTCAGGTGGCCCCAAATTTAACAGCACTCATCCTTCTTTTTAAACAATGGCCTGTTGTGCCAATGTCCTTTGCTGTGTTGCTAGATTTCATATGCTCTCCCTCAGTCTCTTCCCCAAAGTCTGCTTGATGAAAAAGCTTTTTTGTTTTTTGAAGATTTAATATATTTTTGATTATATGCTACTAGTTCATTTTTCCAAGATCTTCTTTTGCCATCTACACACGCTCCCAATTTAGAGCTCCATTTCTAAGACTTCTGGACAACATTACAATAATCTAGTTATTGTAACATGGGTCCTTTTGCTCTATTTTTTTTTGCCTGTCTTTCTTCAGATTTTGCAGTCTGATGAGAGGAAGACCATTTCTGGGAAGAAAGCTTTTTCTGCACTGGAAGATTGTCAGTCTGGGCAATATTCCCAAATATTCCCTTCCTTTTCTCTCTCATTTCTGATTTAAAATGTGATCCTTCATCAAGATTGTCACAGTTACATTTTCTCTGATTTTTTCACTTCTGTGCCTTTCTTTTTTTCCACAAGGGCATACCATATCTCTTGTAGAAGTGGTGAGGAATGAGTCCTGTTTCCCCAGCCAATGTTTTTTAGGAGTTTTATATGTGCACAGGAGTGCCTGTCTTTTAACATTAAAACTCCCAAACTGTGAAGGGAAAACACGTTGAGTGTTTCTGCTGCCCCTGTTTCACCTGTAAGATCCATTTGGTGATTTTTTTTTATTTTATTTTTGAAGGCTTTGGAAGCACTGCTGAGATGAAAAGCTGCCCCCTCCCTCTGTTTGCTTCTCTGTAGCCTGAGATCTTGCTTCTTAGTGACAACTTCAAGAAACAGGAAAGAGAAAATTCCTCCTACAGGAGAGCAGCCCATGTGCTTGGTTCCTGTAGCTGGTCCCTTGTGGACCTTTCTCACACCTTACCACAGTGTTCAGGTACTTATTTTTACTGCTTTTCCCTTTTTCCATATGAGGACTCATTCCCTCTTCTTTTCTACTCTTCTGTTCACACATTTGCCTCCTATTACTTCTCGTCAGACTGTGCTGGGAGAATTCATTAGTGTATATAACATGCTTTGAAGCTGTCCAAATAACGGTGATGTAACACTTTTGCACTTCTATAGGCCCTTTTATCTGAAGATCAAAGCCGTAAGTTATGATTACCATGATTGGATTATTGCTGCTTAGCCTTTGGATCTAAGGGTAAGCAGCAACTCTTCTGGGTAGGCATTAATCAGAATTACTGAATTTTATTAGATTGAATGCCATACTGTATGCTGCTGCTTAAAGAAAGGGGTGTGTACATGAGCTGTATGCCCTTTCCTACCATTTGATGATAGGAATCAGGTGGCCCCCAGCTGTCACTTGGCTCCTTTGATCCAAGTAAAAAGGAAGGAAGACCAAGACACCAGTATGGAGGACTTCAGATGTGACTCCATGCTCTGCCTCCTCCAGCCTTTCACACTGAATAACCTAGCACCTTTTTCAGGTTTCAATAAACTTGTCTTTGCCTGCTCACCGTTTTGGGTTCTTACAATGGACATCACTCTGTGTGCACACATCCCTGAACTTCTCCTGAAAAGGGAGTACAGTGCTTCCTCAGCTACCAGGACAAGTAGCTGGCATGAAATCTGGGATAAAAGCAGAACAGGAACAATAAATCCCAAACTCCAGTGGAATAAGAGAAATACTTTGAGCCTCTCAGTGGAAGGCCATGAGGTTTTGGCCAGCTCTGGGGACTGAACCAGCAAAGAGCAGCTGTGGATGCTCCGTGTGTGTTTTGAACCAGAACAATCTGAATCGAGGAGTTCAATGTCTGTTCAGCTGTGCAACCAGGGAGTGTGCACACGCTATCCCAGTGCAGATTAAAGTGATGTACAGCATATGGAAGAGTTATTTAATCAGGGCTTCCCTGTGAAAACACGCTCAGAGTTTCCCATCTTAGCTACAGCATTCTTCTGGAGTGCTGACATTAAAGCAGTGTATGACAGGTGGCCTTGCAGTGGCCACCACTTCAGGGAGCTGGAGGTCATTCAGCCCCTCCCAACCCTTATTCTTTGTTAAAACCACTTGGCACTCACCCTAATTATTAGGAAGACACGACCACGTGCAGTCCTGACTGCAGGTCAGAGGATGTCAGACCCCAGCTGAGCAAACTGCTTGGGGATAACAGGTTATCAAGAGGGAAGAAAATGAAAAGAGAAAGTGTGCTTCTCTTACTGATGGAAATTCAGCAAGTTGGAGTGCAGTGTAATAGGGAGTCCCTGTAGCCCTAGAGGGTCTCCTGTTGGAGTCATGGAGAAGGATATCAATCTCAGAGGCACCCTTACAAACCTTGGGAAACACAAGCAGCACATGCCCTTTCCACATCAGAGATGCCCTCGTAAAGCTTCCCAATAGATTAAAAAAATGTGCAATGCACTCTCCCCTGCTATTTTTAACTCAGTTTTCAATCAAAAATATGAGAAACATCTATTTAGTTCTGAAGAAAGAGATTGCAAACATATTTTTAGCTTAATAAATCTGCTTCTGGAGCAAGTGTTTGAATTCTTATTTTAAACACAGCTGGTGAAAGGATTAGTAAATCTGCCACTCAATGGATTTTAAGCAAATTTCTTGCTCTCCCCCAGCAACCTCAGAGCTGCGGAAAAGTCACTAGATATGCATGATAGGGAAACCATCCCAAGGAAGTGGCTTACAGATCAGCGGAGGAAACATTCATTACCTCTGGCAGCATTTAGAAATTTTCAGATGGCAGAGTGTGGAAATTCCAAAGACTCATTTTTCCTTTACAGATGAAACTGCATTTTCCCAACAATATTCTCTCAGTTGGTTATTTCCTCCTTCTGAGTCCTCTGTGTCCTTCAGCATTTTTCCAAATGAAAAAGGGGATAGCAAGATGACTATTTTAAAAGAATTTCCATCTTCCCCTGGCTGCCACATTTTGGTTGCCATGGAAGTGTGCAAACTCCAAAGGGGACTGTTTAGGTAGATATTGTGCAATTTGTCAAGCTGCTCCTCTGGTGAGTCACTTTCCCGGGTTAAATGTGTTTCAGAAATAAGTGTGGTCATCAGTTCCTGGTGATTTGCAAGTACTGCTCTTACCCTGTGACCCGAATTTCCTCTCCCTGGACATAATTAGCTCTGCCAGATAGAGATAATTGCAAAATCATTTGGTAAACTTTTAAAAGGAAAGAAGAATTCCAGAAGTTGAAATTGTGATTTTTTTACTTTTACTCAGCTCACAAGTTCAAGCAAACTGCCAGAAATAAACATCCCTGAGCTCTGTTCCCATGGACAAGCCTCGAAGTCTCCTGGATTTACTCCACGTTGGAGAAGGAGGAGGGATGCTGACCCAACCCTGCTCCCAGCCTGACTTGTCTGCCTTGTCCCCCAAGGACAGCCCCAGCATGAGCTGCAGGTTGCATGTGCTCCCCAACAAGGACAAACTGCTTCTCCCTTCACTGCAAAAATAACCCTTTTGCCTTGAGATTGTGCAGCAAATCCAACCAGCGGTCAGCAACTTGCTCTGTAGGAGATGACACCATATCCCATGTCCTCAAAGAGACTTTAGCAAGCCTTGCCAGTCAGCTCCACCTCATCACCCCCAAACCTTCCTGTGAAAATAGTAGGAGGAAAAAAACCAAACCCACAAATCTTTCCTCATTGCCTGTGGAATCCCTGCCTTGGGAAAGCTTGGACACCTCTCCGGTGACTCTCCAAGACAACTTAGGTCCTTTTGAAAGTTATAATGGGTCCCCCAAGGATGGCATCAGAACTGTGCATCAGGCCAGTAAGACAGGCAGATGCATGGAGTGTCAGAGAAGGCGCCTACTGAAATCAAGAGGAGCAGCCAAATAAACTCCAAGGCTCAGACTTCATTTCAGGAAGGAATTAAAATCCTTCTAATTGGTAAATGCAGCTGGCTCTCATTTTCTTAATTCTAAATTTTCAGCAGAATAACTAAGTACCCTGCAAATGTATGTTAACAAAGGGCAGAACAGAAATAATCCTCTTGAAAAAAATCCAAACCGAACCTCTCACTGAAAAATAGAAAAATTTTATCCTAATCAATTTTGGATTTAGATCTTGTCTGAAACCGGATAAAATCTTTTAGTACTAGGAGCATCTTGATGAAATTTAAAAGTGCTGCTATTTTTCAAAATCTCTAGAGGCTAGTTTAGGAAAAAAAACTCAACAACTTGTGGAGCAATTTTGCAGTTATTTCCAACAGCTTTCTGGCTGAAGTCTCCTGTGATTTTTTCAATTGATCTGAAAAGAAATGTAAATAAACAGGAAAAATAGCAGAAGAAAATGTTCAGCATTAATTACAGGTACCTAATAAATACAGTACTTGCTCTTCCATGGGCAAACTGCTGTGATTGAGTGCAGCAGGAAGCCAGCAAAGGAGTGCAGTGAAATACAAGCCCGGCTGCACGCCGTATAGATCAGCCAGAGAGCACTGCTTCCATCTCACTAAAAACAAATAACGATATCCACAGCATGCCTATAAATAATCAATCATATCTATTGATCAGATAGCAGCCAGTATTTATGTCTCTCCTTCCCATCTCAGAGTGCTCTCATTCCTCATCTCTGTGAACAAACATCCCTGAGCAGCACGTTCCCCCCAGCCAGGGGGTCACAGGGCTGGACTTTGCAGACAAGTTAAGACCCATTTATCTCTTTATTCCAAGCCAGCTGAAGGGTGGATTGCACCTTGTGCTGTGTCTCCTTGCACACAGTAAACACCCACAGTCTTGGTGTGGCCCAACCATTTCCCACCAGTGGTCCCCTAGGGCACCTTACACAAACCAGCACAGAATCTCTTCCTGCTCATGCATCCCTGCTGATGCTCCCAAAACATCCCCTTTCAAATCTGGCTCTCTCCCAGACACAGGCTGTGATGAAAGCTTCATCCATCATTTCACTTTCAGCACAGGCTGACCAGGGCATCTCCAGCTCTGACCTAAAACATACAGATTATAATAAGCAATTTCAAGCTCTATTGTCCAGGTATCATGACATGATATCCTATCATGTTATGGTATGACTATACATTTCCTTTCTAGTCATAGTATGTTTTGATCTGAATCCAAAATACATGTGTTTTGTTTCTACAACACGGTATAAAGAGAGCCCCCATGAAGCTGGGTTTATTTTTTGAGATGTCTGTTTAATTTTCCTCTGGCAGGTCACAAAGGATGGCTGCATTTACTGGGTGATACTGTGTGATATTTATCCTCCTGTCAAATTCCAGTGGGGACAAGAATCTGATAGTCACTCAGCTGAGAGAAACTATATATTCTATCTCATGGTACCTTCAAAAGAAGAGTAAATGCCTTTCTGGAAGATCTATTTTAGCTAAATGTATTTCATTTTAGTCAAACATAAGTTTTCTGAGTCACAGGAAGAGTAACTGGATTAAATTTAATAGTCTCCAATATACAGGAAGTCTCTTTTGGGCTCAAACCATATGAAGCAACACACTTTGTGATCACAAAAAATGGAAGATCAAGCTAGGAAGCTGACAAATGAAATATATCTTTTGCTCCCTGCTTTTTTATCCTTTTTCTCAACAATCAGCTAATTTATTTTGTAGAAAATGATGTGGCAGATGAAAAATTCATCTGCCTTGTGGGGCTACAGAGGAGGCTGGGAAGCCCAGATGTCCCCTTGGTCTCCTTCTCAAAGGTCCACCCTAAGCAAGGAGTGGCAGCAATGTGCTGAACGTTAGTGAGGTCCCACTCTCCACAGCTGCTACACACTGGGGTTATATTAAGCTCTGAAGACAATTTATAAATTACATTTCTGAGAAATGGTACCATGTGAGACATATTTACTCCACATTGCTCTTGCTGCAGGCTCTTGGTATTGGCTGCGGGATATTTATTGCCTGGGATGCCTGCTCTGAGAATCTTCTTTCTGGGTCTTTATTTCACATTTAATGAGTGCTTTTGCAATTTTATGACTGTTTTCTGAAGTTAAGGTGGCACTTTGCAAAGCCTAATGGTTTATGGCCTGTTTCAGACTTCACTGATTTCTGCCCATTACTGCTGAAACTACTCACAACTCCAAAATGCTGCTTCTCCTCCATTCTGCTGTGTATCAGCCACTACTCTGAAAGCACAGGCTTTAAGGGCAGTGGCAGGGACCATCTCTCCTTAACCAGGACTAATTAGTCTGTGTGGTAGTGACTGAACCACATCCAGTGGGGCCACTGGTCAGTGATGGTGCAGAATGGGAATTACACACTCCAGTGGGAATCGTCCAAGACCTCACAGCCTCCTTTGGCTGAAGCTATGTACCTACAATGGAGTCATTCCATTTATGGGTTAGGAGGGATGCATTCATGGCTCGTGCTCATGTTACAGTGACTGAAGGCAAAACACAGATTGCCACTGGCTCTGGCTGGGACTCTCTGTGACTGGCTACTCCTGGCCTTTATCACACTCATCCAGTCTGTATGTAGCTACAAGGCTTCAGAGTTTCAAGGACATCAGTCAACCTCACGCCCAACAGCCTCCCTCCTCAGGAGAACAGGCTATGAGCACATAACCCAGAGCTACGCGCTGTCTTGGCTGTCCACAGGTCATCAAATTCACTGTGTATCTTTAAAGTGCTTGGTAGGTTGTGACCAGCATACTCAAAAGCCTGATTAAAGTCCTGGATAGTAAGACTGTCCTTAAAAAGGACGCCACTTTCCTTCAAAAGCAAATTTTTGTCTCTGTGGGGGACCAAAGTTCCCTGGGGACTGGTCTGAGACTGAGGAACACACATTTACAAAAGCAAGGAGTTGCTGTAAACCTCACCACCCACTGTGTTGAGTGATGCGTCTGCAGTTTTGGTCTTACTTTTTTGTTTTTAATGATGAATACATAGTGGCATATGCACTTAAAACAAGCATGCTCTGGAAAAAAAAAACAAACCATAAGCCTCCAGACAAATTTTCCTTACTCTTTTCCAAAACAAAACTGAAATAAACAACCCAAAACCTCTACAAAAACAAAATACACCCCTGCACTTGCTCCTTTCTGCTGGGGAGAGAATGCCAGAACAGATGTACAACAGAAGCTATTTATGTTGGTTAATATATTACTGGGGAGATACTGAGAGATTGTAGTGATAAGTTTAGAAGCAACCATATAAGAAATATATTGGAGCAGAGCAGATCCCCACCTGCCCACAATGTCGTCCTACCAAGCATTCATTTCTAAGTGATGTGTCACAGAAATCCTGCACTGGGTTCGTGTGAAAAATACATGTGAAATATGGAGTGTGCTCAGAGACTTTCTGTACAACAACATCCTCCAGAAATTCTCACTCTTCTGCTTCCTCCTTGCTTTTAGATTTCACAGAAATGTCACCTTCTACTTGTTAACCATCTCAAGGAGCTACACTCAGGGTATTGGGAGTTATAATAATTTCCATATTCCGTTTTTCAGATTTTCTCTTCTTGCAATTACATGCAGTCAGAAAGTCTTGTGTTCCATGGGAAAATACTGGCTTCAGTGAAATTGTGATTTTTATTATCAGGATGATCAAATTAACAACATTAAAATAACAATGACAGAATCGTTCCCGTTTCCCATTTCAAAGCAAAATAAAACAACCCTTTGAAACGGTGATTCAAAGCATGTTGTTTAGCTAGAGCAAATCTTGTTATTTGAATCAAAGCCACTGATCTTTCCCTGACACTTTTTATTAAAGATGTTTCCAAATTTGCTATTCTGCAAAGTATCAGCTTTTCACCTTTCCACACTCCTCCTTGGAACAGACACTAGCTATTGCAGTGTCTCCAAAGGAAGACATTCTCTTCCCTAAATAAGAGTAATGATGACAAGAACAACAATGAGAATGAAAATCACAACAACCTGATCCTAACACGCAGGGCTGTGTTACAAGACAGCAATAAAGTTGAAATTCCCTCTGCTGGGAAAACTTTCTGAATACTCCATCTGGGCTCCTACTAATCAATGATCAGATGGTAAAACATATTCATAATAGCTGTCACTGTTAAAGTGCCCCGAAGGCTCTTATTTCCCTGCTATCCCAAGCTCATTAATATTTGGACAAATTGGCATCCAATAGCCAACAAGCTGGTGCCTGGGCTCGCCCTGCCATCCCATGGGAGCTGTGCTGAGCTGTGCAGTCATCTCCTCTTGCTGATGGAGTTGTGCCTCCTTCTTGTCCCCTGATGCAATCTCAGCACAAAGGAAATGAATTTCTGTCTACTGTGTTCACCCACAAGACATGCATCTCTGCTGAAATTTCCTTTGAAGGGAGACAAGGCCCAAAAAAGGAAGCATGGGGAAAGAAGAAAACAAAAGGCCTCTCTCCTCTCTGCTGGTATAAGAGTATCACTTCAGATGTCGCCATGGCTCATAAATGCAAGAAAAGCATATAGTGTCTGTAAACTCATTCTTGTGACTGGCAGGACTCCTGGTTTGAGTCAAATTCAGCCAAAAATGTTCTTAACCTGAACTGGGATGAGTGTGCCTCTCAGAGCTGTGGAGGGGGTGAATTATAACTGTGTCCTGCAGCATCTAATAGCTTTAATGCTTGATTTATTTGCATGCTTTCCCTCCAACCAACATGCAGAGCAAGCCTCTTGGGAATGATGATCCACACCTCAAGCCACAGGTCATTAACCCCTTTTCACTCTCACAAACCCTAAGTACATCTGCCCTGGACACAAAACACAGGAGGTGTTGAGAACATTATCCCTGGCTCACCTCTGATCCTGCTTCCTGCGAATATACACATACCACAAGAAACATTCCTCAGTTATTACAGACACTATTTACCAGACATATAATTTGTGCAAATAAACAAGATTATCAATAAAAATCTATTAGAGCCCTGCTTGCAGCTACTGTGCTTCCTGCGTGCTGCTTCCTATGTTTTTAATCCTTTTTCTTTTCTTTTTGAATGCCTTTGTATGAAGAAGATGTTGAGAAGATTATGTATCATGGGCTCCTGCACTAGGCAAAATATCTGTTATAAGACTTGTGTGAATACAGCTCTCAAAATATCTCTCAAGGAGATATTTCCAGACATTATTTACAAATAATTCTCTGCTTGTGTCTCTAGCACAGATTTACATTTTCTGTAGTTTGTGCAGTCTTCCAGTCACCTTATATCATGCCAGCTTTTCCAAGAAAAAATATCCAAAAAGTAATTGTGAGAGTCATTCATCAAAAGTCCCTTTAGGAATCCTTTGGACTTTGGGTCCTACTGAACTTTGAGGTAGCAGAACTATTGTCTGAAATGTGAACCAGAATGAAAACTCAGTACTTCTCTGACCTTCCTCAAGGCCAGTAATACTTAAAGCCACCCAGTGTGCTCCATAATTTTTGGCAAAGACTTTCACTGGGCACCTGCTGTATTATTTCTCCCTACTTTACTGGAATTCTATAGCTTCCCTATAATGCTAGAATGATCTTGTTTCTAATGGCAACACAATAAATAACTGACAAAAATCAATTGGAATTGGGTGGTTTAGAAGATCTTGTTTGCATTGCTGTAAATTCCCTCAAAGGAACTCTCCAGGATAAATACAGAATGGCTTTCTTCTGGTCTCAGGTTTGAAGTCCCAAGTTCACAGCTGTGAGTCCTGTGAACCCTTCCATTCTTTCTGAATCTGTAACTGACTGACAAAACTAGACTATGGTTCAGGAAGGAAGGTCAAAGAAGAACTTGTTCAGCTCCAAAACATGCAAACAAATTAAAATGTGTGAAGCGTAAGAAGGCTCATTGAGGAAGGCAACCCACCTTGGAGAAATATCACATCCTTGCTGCATGAAAGCTCCCAGGGAGAACCAGAGACTATTGAATATCCCAAACTCATTTGTCTGGTCACTGGCCGGCTGGTCCCGTCCTTCCTCAAACTCCTCAGTGTGCCACTCGTAGGGGCTGAAGCGACTCACCAGGAAGAGGACAACGCTCACTCCAATGTAGGCAAAGACAATGCACATCCATATCTCATAAGCCAAAGGATCCAGAAAGGAAAAAACTCCTGGTTTGGATTTCTGAGGCTTTTTTATCATGATAGAGATACCTAAGCTCATGAATGGTTTGGAAAAGTCTATAACTTCTTCTCGAACCAGCGTGATGGTTAACGGTGCCACAGCCACATCTGCCCTCTGAAAAGGAGAGAGGGAAAAGAGATTTGCATTCTGGGGATAAAAGGGATCTACTAACTCCAGCTTATGTTCCTTTGATCTCTGTTTACCCATGCTATCTCTGAAGAAATCAGACAAAATTGACTGCAAGAGAAATGTTAAAAATGAGCAGCCCATAATATTGGTGATTATTTCTATTTTATCACTACTGACTACCAGTTCTGTTTTGAAATCATAGTATTATCTTTTTGAGCCACCTAGCTCTTCTTGTCTGATTTATCCACTGATGTCACAGTCTGATGCAGGTGATTTTCACTGAAAGAGCTTTATCATCCAGACATCAAAAGAGGCAAGGAAAGGCCAGTTGCCTGAAAAAGGATGCCAGGATGTTTACTTCCATCAGGAACTGCTTTTTGATTGCATAACTGATGAGGGAGAAGAGGAAAATTGTCCCAGTGACACTGATGTGCACTCTCAAATTATTTTATGATCCATCTTGAAAATGGAAAGGGAAATGCATTGAAATGGCTCTTGGCATCTACTATGGAGCTACCAGCAGGAGACACATCATGCCCCGTTCCAACATAGTGACACAGAGACTTGGACACTAAACCTC